>NC_091752.1:73133758-73269357 GCF_043380555.1 Nothobranchius furzeri
ACCTGCTACCACTTCAGGATCATCCATCAGCTGGGACTGATTCATCGTGTGTTCTTCACCACCTGGACCTGGACAGCATGGACACAGGTAGGGCTGCCACCTTTCAGATATGTAAATTAGAGGTGTGAATCTTCACTTGTCTCCCGATTCGATTCGATTACGATTATTGGGTCAACGATTCAATTCGATTCGATATCCCGATGCATCACGATTATTTCATATTGATTTGTTTTCATCGATAAATAGAAGATAAATAGAAGTAAAACATCCGTTTCCTCGTTCAGCACCACGCCTCAGGCTGAGAAAAACGCTTTGCAAAAACTCACAAAATCTAAAAAAGTACTGAAATCCTACAGGACACATAATGTAATAATAGAATACATAATGGGTTCATATATGAGTGTTTCATGTCTCTGAGAAGCTCTAGATTCAGATGTTTATGCCGCAGTTGAAGGGTGTCAGAAATAACACCAAATGAAATGTTTGACTTAGTTTCATTTGAACCCAGTGGTTAATTTCTGAAATGTTGGAGAATGAATCAAGTTCTGTTTGATGCAGAAAATAATAAAACATAAAACAAATTCTACACTTCTAATAATATTTAAGATGTGTGTTTTATTCTTTCTGATAATAACACCAGCAGAAGGCTGTGGGCTGGATTAGGATTAAATTACCCAGCTGATGGATCTCCTTCACTAACCAGCTAACTACAAACCTTTCCAATAACCTGTCCTGTGTGACCCTCATGTCCATGCTGTCTCTGGAGGAGCAGATAGGAAACAAGATCTCCTGTAACTTAAAATGAACCAAAGCTTCCTCCCAGTTTCTCTTTGAGCTGAATTTAACATCAGTTTATCATCATGACACAAAATAATAAAGTGGAACAAGAACTTCTATATTCCATCTCTCTCTCATTTTAACTTCTCCGTGTCCCTAAATAAAAGAGACAGACGATCACGCTGCAGCCACCGTCATTGACCCCGCCCCCTCCCCCGAGACCGGATCTCCCAGCATTACAACACTTGGTCTGACTGAGCGCTTCCAGGAGAAAAAATAATTAAATTATGAAAATAATAACGTGTGTTTGGAGCATCGCTTTTGAGGGGCGTCCTCCGATCCTCTCGTGTGAGCAGACAGTCTCTCTCTCTCTCTCTCAGTCGCTGATAGAGCGAGCGGAGCGCGCCGCGTGACAACCCGCTCAATTAACATAATTCACGGCCCAAATCCAACAGAACCGGTCGGGCTGATTCGGTTCCGGTTTGGTCTCGGGTTACAACTCAAGCGCTCAGCCCTGCAGTACCACATTAAAGTGGAACCACTTGGTAAATGTGGAGGACGCTCACTCTGACAGATTTGGATGCAGCGCTGGTGCCGCCGTTAAAAAAACAAAACTACATTCCACCATAATCGATTATGGCGTACTCTTCTACGATGCAGAATCGTTTATGTCCGCATCCCGATGCATCGCTTATTTGATTATTTTCCTCAGCTATAATGTAAATAAGTAAATGAGTTGGAGAAGTGGTTTTTCTCTTAGACAGCTGTGTTATTCACACAGGTGTGAAACATCTGTAAACGCCAGATCTGGTGCAGGAAAATGGCTGAACAGGGAGTGGGGACACACTTTGCCTTCTGCGGTTGTAAGTGATAATAATAATAATAATAATAATAATAATAATAATAATAATAATAATACATTAAACTTGTCTAGCACTTTTTAGGTCAGTCAGGCTTCACAAAAAATGCAATAAACACATAATAAAACAACATGAAACATAGTAAACAGACTGGGGGATGCTGGGTTGATCTTAAGAGAAGGCCAATTTAAAGAAGTGGGTTTTAAGCAGTGACTTAAAAGTAGAAAGAGAGACGGCGTTCCTGATGTTTAGTGGGAGAGAGTTCCAAAGTGTGGCAGGGGTGGACCTTTAAAGCGCCCGAGCGCCAATGGCGCTAAATTTTCTCGTCGGGCGGTAAATACTTGACGACTCACTGCCCGGGTGGCGCCCAAGCCTTATTTGTCATTTACATACCGGCTTTCACCTACATCATGGCCGCACCCTGTAGGAAGCCGCCGTTTACATTTCGCGCGCGTGAACCTGCATGCCTCTAGCCACGTACTGCACGATTCTAGTTATTGTCACGTGAACTATAAGTTCACTATTAAAGACGAAGTGGAACCACGCTAGAAACACACAAGCACGCAGGAAGATCGCGCCGCCACAGGGATGGGATTTCTTGGTGAAATCTCCGGCAAAACGCTTTAAAACTGGCGAGGAGAAGCGAGACAGTTTGAAACGGTATGGAGCAGAGAAGCGTGTGCGTAGGTGGAACGATTCTTGGCGGTTTAAAGAAGACGGGAGGCGCAGAGAATGGCCGTGTTCGAGTTGAGTAGCGGCTCGCCTGGAAAACAGACGAGAGCAGACGGAAGCAGCAGGGGGAGTGGCTGAAAGCCGGGTCGGACCTGGACCGCAGCGGGGCTCAGCCGCCTCCAGAAGCTGATGGCGGTGTGTGTTTAAGTCCCTGCGGGGTGGGAGTGGCTGAAAGCCGGCGTTTCCTGCATGTGTAGCTCGCGGGTGACGATGACTGAAGATATCGCGTTAGCGTTCACACTTGTTCAATTTTCAATTGTAATTCTGGTGCCTGTTAGCAGCTGAAACACATCCTCACGTGCTTGTGGATATCATATATTCTATATGGAGACATGACTGTAATAATAAGTAAAGGTTATCAGCTGTAGCTTCAGTGTGCTCATAGGAAACGTGACAAAACACATTTCTCTTTATGGCCTATATACAGGGTGTCCGCGGGGTTTTAAAAAGTATTAAAAAGTGATAAATAAAAATAGTCAAATTTAAGGCCATTAAAAGTGTTAAATTTGGTCTCAGAGGTATTATTTTTTCCAAATTAGGTATTATTTTTTTCAGACTATCAGATGTCGTATTCTGAACATCGACATAGAAATATATTGCGAATGAAATGTTTTGAACCATTATAAAAACAAAACAAGCCGATTATTTGCTCCGCCGACTTGCGCTGCCCTGAGTAGCAAATGAAGCGCTCCTCCACAGTGTTGCCAACTTGGCGACTTTGATGCTATTTCTAACAGCTTCTCAGACCCCCTTCTTGATTTTTTAAATCTTAAAAGTACCTAGCGAACACCTCAGAAACATCTCTGGTAACCCTTATCTACTTTCTGGATAACTGTCGTCGACATTTCCTGCAGGTTAGCTAAACACTCCGCCTGCGCTCCGGACCGTTCTTCAGGACATTAGGAAAGGGAATGATGTAGTGATGTGTCAGTCGCTAAAGAAACAGCTCTCGGAGCCGGCTCCTTGTTGGAGTAACCAGAGTGAGTGACACACACACCGCACCTGCGGACTCCTGAGCCGCTAAAAACGGCTAAATGTGCGCGTGCGGCGCGCTAAACACATGTGCAGCTTGCCCCGATTGCTGTGAGACCGGGTTGGGGGGTGGGGGGTGCAGCTGTGGTTGGGACAATTATTACATTAACTGATGGACCTGTAAATAAATAGTTTATAAATAAGGTAGAAATAAGTTCCTCACGCTGATAACTAATCTCTCTGAGGACGCAGTGCTAGTGCACGCTCCTACAGCACCTTGACATGACTAAATAAATGTTATGCAACATTTAGTGAACATCAATTTATTTGCATGTATTTGTTATAAATGCCACTGTATAATTCTTGCTGTCAGTATTTGCAAGATATTGGTATTTGGGTCTGTGCTGGTTAGACTTAAATGAGTTAAACCAAGGTCTATAGCCCTTGGGTCATAGACTATGAGCTGTAAGTATATTGGTCTTTTTATACTGGGAATCAGGAGTTATTTTAGTGATCATCTTGTTTCTTGTTTATTTTTGCCCTGATTGTGCCCTGAGCAGTTTTATGACTGAATAAAAATAAAAAAATAAAAATCTACATAAATTGAAACATCGTCTTAAATAATCGAGATCTCAATTTCAGTCACAATAATCGTGATTATTGTTTTTGCCATAATCGAGCAGCCCTACTTTAGCATATCCGGTCACATAATGATGACGTCATATTCAGTGGTCGTTGTGCATCATTTCAGGCCTCGTGGTCAACTGTCTGAACCGCTGAACAGAAGTGCCTGGCTTATTTTCTAAGTAAAATAAATATGTGCAATACGTTGTCAACATCAGTGAGTCTCTAAGTCTATTCTTTTTGTATGTTATACAGGTGCTGGCCAGTAAATTAGAATATCATCAAAAGGTTGAAAATATTTCAGTAATTCCATTCAAAACGTGAAACTTGTACATTATATTCATGCAATGCACACAGACCAATGTATTTCCAATGTTCATTACATTTAAATTTGATATTCATAAGTGACAACTAATGAAAACTCCAAATTTGGTATCTCAAAAAATTAGAATATTCTGAAAAGGCTGAATATAGAAGACACCTGCTGCCACTCTAATCAGCTGATTTACTCAAAACACCTGCAAAGGCCTTTAAAAGGTCCCTCAGTCTTGTTTTGAAGGCACCACAATCATGGGGAAGACTTCTGACTTAACAGCTGTCCAAAAGACAATCATTGACACCTTGCACAAGGAGGGCAAGACACAAAAGGTGATTGCTAAAGAAGCTGGCTGTTCGCAGAGCTCTGTGTCCAAGCACATTAACAGACAGGCGAAGGGACGGAAAAAATTTTGTAGAAAAAAAGTGTACAAGCTCTAGGGATAACCGCACCCTGCAGAGAATTGTGACGACAAACCCATTCAAAAATGTGGGGGAGATCCACAAAGAGTGGACTGCAGCTGGAGTCAGCGCTTCAAGAACCACCACGAGGAGACTCATGAAAGACATGGGATTCAGGTGTCGCATTCCGTGTGTCAAGCCACTCTTGAACAAGAAACAGCGCAAGAAGCGTCTCGCCTGGGCCAAGGACAAAAAGGACTGGACTGATGCTGAGTGGTCCAAAGTTATGTTTTCTGATGAAAGCAAGTTCTGCATTTCCTTTGGAAATCAAGGACCCAGAGTCTGGAGGAAGAGCGGAGAAGCACAGAATTCACGTTGCATGAGGTCCAGTGTAAAGTTTCCACCGTCAGTGATGGTGTGGGGTGCCATGTCATCTGCCGGTGTTGGCCCACTCTGTTTCCTGAGGTCCAGGGTCAATGCAGCCGTCTACCAGGAAGTTTTAGAGCACTTCATGCTTCCTGCTGCTGACCAACTTTATGGGGATGCAGACTTCACCTTTCAACAGGACTTGGCACCTGCACACAGTGCCAAAACCACCAGCACCTGGTTCAAGGACCATGGTATCCCTGTCCTTGATTGGCCAGCAAACTCGCCTGACCTTAACCCCATAGAAAATCTATGGGGTATTGTGAAGCGGAGGATGCAATACGCTAGACCCAACAATGCAGAGGAGCTGAAGACGACTATCAGAGCAACCTGGGCTCTCATAACACCTGAGCAGTGCCACAGACTGATCGAGTCCATGCCACGCCGCATTACTGCAGTTATTGAGGCAAAAGGAGCCCCGACTAAGTATTGAGTGCTATACATGCACATTCTTTTCATGTTCATTCTTTTCAGTTGGCCAACATTAGAGAAACAAACATTTTTTCATTGGCCTTTAGAATATTCTAATTTTCTGAGATACCAGATTTGATGTTTTCATTGGTTGTCACCTATAAATATCAAAATTAAACGTAATAAACATCGGAAATACATTGGTCTGTGTGCATTGCATGAATATAATGTACAAGTTTCACGTTTTGAATGGAATTACTGAAATATTTTCAACCTTTTGATGATATTCTAATTTACTGGCCAGCACCTGTATATGTTAAAATATGTGTAAATAGGTCGCTGATTGTTCTAAAATAAAATTTTTTATTTTATTTTAATTACCTTAAAAGACTCAAAGTCTCTTTTTACACTTTATATTTATTTAATCAGGATCGTTGTCAAGTCGACGCCAGAAACAATGAAACACAACTTGAATATCAGATGAACAACAAGGCTTTATTCAACCGGCATTCATACAAGTTATCAATCATGAACGAAACATTTCTCTTACCGTTGCTTATGGGTGGAGAGCTGAACACCCCAGTTAGAAAACGTAATCCATGATAGGTGAAGAACTGAACACATGTAATCCATGAACCTCGTCAGGTAGAATCCAACAAGCAGCTCTAACAGCTCTGAGCTCTGCTCTGCTCCTTATACATTCCCTGATGTGCGTGCAAAGCTGCACACCTCCACCAGGATTACCTTGATTACATCCTCATGATCACATTATGTTCGGCTCTACCATGATTATCCTTGATTATATCCTCATGATAAGTGTGATTGACAAACAGTAGTGATCAATAACTTGTATAAAGCAATTATACAACAGATGACAAGTTCATTTTTATTACATTCCACTCTTGAACTTTTCATCTAATTTATGTAACATCATGGATCCATCACCATTTCCCCATCAAAACCAACGTCATTTATAACATACCTTGTAGTTCCACTTTAATTTTCATCGTAGTCTTTGCATTATTACCCAATTTATTTCTCTTCTTAATCGAATAACATACCAACAAATAATAAGATTACACAATGTTAGAATGCTGATTATAATTAATGCTGCAATCATAGGTGGAATTAGCACTTTATTAGCGGTACTCGACATGCCTGTAAATATATCCCACCAATGATGAGCGGAAGCCTGTTCAATCAATGTAGCAACATGTTTTATTTCCCCTTGTGCCACAAGAGTAGACACCATGAGCCTGGAAAGGTTGGACCTATGAGAGTCAATCAATTTTGCCACTTCAGTGGAACCATCCAATGTGCATTTGAATTGTTCCAGTGAGAGTGTCCAAGGGGAGTGTAAAACCTCCCATTGTATCTTAGTCAGCCGACTAGATACAGTGTAATTACTCAACCAATAGGTCACATTATTCCATTCCCACATATGTATACCCTTGAGACAACCTGAAAAGGGAACTGAAGGTACCTGTGGGGAATTGGTCATTGTAGCCACGCATAAGGTGTTAGGACCCACCTGCCAAAACTGTTCCTCTGGGGGTGTGACCGTCCAATCACAGAGTACGACCCTTGAATCAGTGAAACATGGATTGCTATGTCCTTTTACCAATGGGCAGGCTAAACCCTTATCAGTCTCATCACAGTGTTTTACTTCATATGTTCGATTTGTTTTAACATCCCACCACTCTCCACTAACATGGAGATACCAAAACCCTTTAGTGGTTATCACCGGCAGTATCTGATATCTACACACAGTCATTACTGATGTCATATTATACTGATCCCAGTATCCAGTACACATAGATTTATTACAAATCGTCATTTCTGCATGTAGCTGTAGCCATAATGAACTACTGATGTTCCATAATGTTCGCCATGCATGATAGTTATTACTCATTACCTGTATTTGAAACCTATTTCTCTGTGTCTCAGCATGAATAGTCTGCAAGGAACAGACTGTCCAATTACCTATGTGTGACAAATTATGCAATGCATCATAAGTTTCATTCCAAAGCTTTAGATTCCATTTAAATACACTTTTCCACACATCACTTCCTTCTAACTGACTAGATACAGTCGAAGGCATCCATCTTGCAGTCTTGGTGACAGCTTGTGCGGTGTATTCTCCAGTGTTGGACAGCATAGTTCGTGTCACCTCATTGTCTGCTGTGTTAGCCAGACCATACAAAGTTCCAGTTCCTCCTAGCACGGTGTCATACCATGCTCGCCTCCTCCTGTTACAAGGCGGAATAGGAGGGAATTTCACAGTCCATCGCACATATTCGGCTACCCTTATTTGTCCCATTTGTTGACAAGTGTGAACCAGGGGAGCTACAGCTGTCTGCGTAGCTCTAGCTGTGTCGGGCAGCACCCAGAATATGTACAAATAGGCGTATCCTCCTGTGATTACAGTTCCATTCCTGATCCGGAAATCGCGATCAACCTTCATACTCCAATTTGTGCCATTTTGTATGCAAGTACCATTCCCCTGATGGTATGCACAGATGCGCGCTGCAGAATTAAAGGTTACTGTTGATCCTTGAACCAACACCCCCGGGCTGATCACCCTTCCTCGGATTTTAAGACATCCTCTGCACCGGTACATCTTACCGGTAGATGTTAGGTTTCCCAAGTAGCAAGCGTCATTTGCTCTGCATGTGAATGTGCCTTGAGTGCGGTTGGACATACTGCTAACCAATTCCAGATGGCCCATGACCCCTTCTTCCAACACTTGTCCTTCCGTGAGCCCCCAACAGAAATGTGCCCTCAGTGCGATGACAGCGAGGACATGGAGGACGATGACCAAACATCCGACACCACCAGGTCCGCGGAGCCCATCCATCGCCTCGACAAGGGTTCAATCCTTTTGTAGGGGAAGGGGACCCAGTCAACCACCGTCACTCAGACACCCGCCTATGGGATACATACAAAACTGCAGATAGAATGACAAGCATTAATTTTCTCTCCTGTAACATTTGTTTATCGGAATATTAATCCATTTTTCCTCTCCGGGGAACAATACACTTACCACAGCATCTTTTCCCTGTGCAATAATCTCTCCAGCTCTGGGAGGACCATTGAGCTGCTCCACCCACACTTTTGCCCCCGCAGTAAAGTCTGATGATCCAAACCCAGTTTCACCCCTCTGAGTGATAGTGGTAGGTTTAGTAATCTCTTCAACTTTGGACATTACACACCGTTTGATTACTAACTGAGCTATCTTGTCTCCTTTTTCCAGTACCAACGGTTCTTTACCTGTATGCTGACACACCACACCTATTTCCCCTTGATAGTCTGAGTCTATTACCCCAGCTAAAATGGTTAGACCCCTCAAAGCTAAACCACTTCTTGGACACACATGAGCATAAGTTCCTGGTGGACATTGAATTCCCAATCCTGTTTTTACCACTGTCACTTTATTGGTTACTAAAGTGATGCTTTCCAAGATTTTAAGATCTAATCCCACAGAGCCCGCAGTTGCTCTAACAGGGAGTTCTGCCTCAGAAGTTAGTTTCCACATTCGTATAGGAGGGTCAGTAGAAGTTGTTTCCCTTCCTGCCCTGGCAACCATTAGCATCAGTGGAGTAACTCCATCCCCCACGGGTCTGTTATTTAACTGATGTACTGCCCTAGTCAGATTTTCTCTCCATTTGTCCAAAGAATTAGTAACCGATAGTTTCCTTAGTTTCTCTTTCAGTAACCCATTCATTCTCTCAATGAGTCCACTAGCTTTCGGGTGATATGCTACATGATAGATCCATTCTACCGCGTTGTTCTCTGCCCATTCTTTGATCTTATTTCCAGTGAAATGGGTACCATTATCAGTCTGAACCTGCAAAGGTAGTCCATAATAGGTCTCTATTAATGACAGACATTTCAATGTAGCCTCCTGATTGGCGTTATGACACGGATGCACCACCAGTACCCCTGACACCGTATCCACGGCTGTGCATGCATACTTACAGTTTTTACTTTTTGGCAATGGTCCAATGAAATCAATCTGCCAACACTGTCCCGCTTGTTTACCTCGATGTATCTGTCCCTGTATATGTCGAGGGATTCTCTTTTTCTGATGTTGACAAGGTTCACAATCTTCTATGGCAGTTTTAATATCATCAATGATGAGATCTATTCCTCTGTCCCTCGCCCATTTCAATGTTCCCTGCACACCCCAATGTCCAGCAGTAACGTGAGCCCATTTGGCTAATCCAGGACTTGATTGTCTTACAGCCTGAATTTTCACTATCTTATCTACAGTCTGATTATGCAGGGATTCAGGATCATTGTTATTAGTATGAGCATCCACATGTAATACTGACACAGGAATATTTTGGCATTTCTCCCAAATGTCCTTCCATAGGTCAGCTCCCCAAACCTCTTTTGAATGTATCTTCCATTGTGTAGCATGCCAAGTTGGCATCCAAGTTAACATTCCTTGGGCTACTGACCAGGAGTCAGTATAAATACTTACTCCCTGCACCCCAGCCGCCATTATTACCATGTGTACTGCTTTCAACTCCGCCCATTGACTACTCTTTCCTGTCCCTGTGAGTTCCATAACTTGTTGTGTACCAGGGTTAAATGCCCCAGCCTTCCATTTCCTGGTTCCTGCCACATATTGACAGGAACCATCAGTGAACCAGGCTCGCTCCTGCTGCTCTGGGGTGAGTTCGCTCCATCTTACCCCCAGTTTCACAGGAGAATCCTGGATTGGTTTTACCTCAAAAGGCACTTCATCCATTTCTGGAACGTCTGCCACTTGCTCGTGGAGCATTGATACTCCTTTTTCTCCTGGTTTCATTCTCTCAGAAACATACCACTTCCATTTTATGATGCTAGCCTCTTGAGCTACCCCTATGCGGTGAGTTGTAGGATTGCTCATGACCCAAGTTAGAATGGGTATATGTGTTCTCATCATTACTTCATGCCCCACAGTTTGGGCTTCTGTTTCCAACAAAGCCCAATAACATGCCAACAACTGTTTTTCAAATGGAGTATATCTCTGTCCTGCATCAGGCAATTTCCTAGACCAAAAACCCAAAGGTTTTCTGCACCTATCTTGTTTTTGCCACAAACTCCAGTTAGCATAATCATTTACTGCAGAAACCTGTAACTCCACTGGTCCTGACAACATCTTCCCCAAAGAAACAGCTTGTTGGATGGCCTCTTTAGCTAGTTCAAATGACTGTTGTTGATCAGGCCCCCATTCAAACTGCTCCTTCTTCCGAGTGCATCTGTACAGAGGCTGCAAGATCTGTCCTAAATGAGGTATGTGGTGTCTCCAGAACCCAAACAACCCAATATACCGCTGAGCATCTGTCTTATTCTGTGGTATTGGGAACCGTGCTATTTTCTCTTTAGCTTTAGTTGTTATTTCTCTTTCCCCTCTATTCCAGATAATTCCCAAGAACTTCACTGACTGTGCAGATCCCTGCACTTTCTCTGGATTTATCTCCCATCCATGATTCTTCATATGTGTTATCAGAAGTAGGAGCAATTGCTCAACCTCTTCTTTAGTGTTTCCCTGAATCATGATGTCATCAATGTAGTGTGATAGCAATATGCCTGATGGGATCTTTAAAGTCGACAGATTTTCAGCCACTATCCTATGACAGATTGTGGGTGAATGCAAATACCCTTGTGGTAATCTGGTGAAGGTGTACTGTCTTCCTTCCCATGTAAAGGCAAACTGTTCCATCTTGTCCTCAGGGATAGGTATGGTAAAGAAAGCATTTGCCAAATCTATCACCGCATACCATGTACCAGAGTGATGCTGCACCCTTTCCACAATCGTGATAACATCCGGAACCGCAGACGTTAAAGGAGGAGTATGTTTATTCAGCGCTCTATAATCCACAGTCATTCTCCATGAACCATCTGATTTCTTCACTGGCCATAAGGGATTATTCCACCGTGTGGTGCATGTTTTCAAAACTCCTGCCTCCAGATATTCTTTAATAGTGTCCGTAATTTCTTTCTGACCCCCAGGCAACCGGTATTGTTTTTGTGATACCACCTGTGTTGCTTCAGGAATGGGAAAAGGTGTCATTTTGACCTTGCCTACCAAAATGGTGTGGATTCTGTTTATACCAAAACAAAATCGACCATGTTTCAGATGAAGAGTCATTCCGGCCAATATATCCATTCCAATAATCCATTCCTTTGCAGGAGCCACTACTACACTGTAATTTCTAATAGGTTGATTTCCTATTTTTAAGGGTAAAGTTACTCCCTTTCCTACTAACATCTGCCCCCCAAGTCCAGTCAAAGGTACAATGTTTCCCTTTATTTTATCAGGATTGCCATGAATTACCGAGGCCTCCGCCCCAGTGTCAACCAATGCCATTACTGTCTGTACTGATTTTTTCCAATAAATCTGTAATTCCACATGTGGTCTGATATCATTTATTGACCATCCTGAGGCACTGGCAACAACCCGAGCTTGACCTTCATCCTATTCATCATCATGTTCCCTTCGGTGCTGCTTTTCCTTTCTACGCTTCACTGCCGCCACCTGATAACACTCATCTGAACTCTCCTCCTCTGAAGATTCCTTGGGAGGGGCGGAAGGTTCAGCAGGCTTCGACGCCACCTCCCTGATCACATTCTGCAACATTCCAACCAATTCTGACACAGACATCCTGTCGTCCTTTTCAGGACAATGTCTGAACTGACAATGGACCTTCAGTCCCATTTGGCTGCATTTCTCCATCAATGCATTAGTGGGCAATCCATCAATCTCCTCAAACGGCACTCCCGCTTGTCGCAGTGCCCTCCACAGATCTGTTCTAGAGGGGCCCATTGCCCCCCCTTTACGACCCCTTGAATGTGGATCAATCCTGGGTTTATTTTCAGTTCTAGCTCCCTCTCCCCTCGTCTCAGACCAATCACCCAGCGTGGTGAGTTCGCCAAGACGATCTTTTATCGCGGCAAAAGTCTGGTCTGCCGCGCCAAACAACAAGCTGGTCACCATGGGTTTATAATGTGGTGGGGCATGTCTGATGAGGTGATCTCTAGTTGCCTTAGAGATGTTACAGTCCACCACTCCAGCTCCCCCGTTTCGAGCCACTTGCTCTCTAATAGTGAGTCTGGTGAGCCGCTGAATGGCATCTCTCACTGTCTGCCATTGCCCTTTAATCTCAGACCAGTCCGCCGTGGTAGGATAGATTACATGACATGCCAGAGCATATGCATCCCCCACATTGAAATCTTCATCAGCTGGCAATGCCCGGACTGTAGCCCGGTATTCAGCATTTATCTGTGCATCAGTACTTAATCCTGAAAATCTCATGGCATCACCGGCATCTATGGCTATATCACACGCGCCATCCTCCATAAGGCGATTAAGCCAGGAGTCAGTTGGTTCGCCTGGGCGCTGTTTCAGCTTCCCATTCATGTGATTTAACTCATCTTGTGAATAATCCTCTAGCGTTGTTAGCAGCCTAGGGGCGGGTTGTGGCTGCTGTTGTAACATCCTTCTTATATTACCCGCCTCATCGAGTTCCGGCCGTCCCTGATCATCCACCATATCTACCAGTATTGGTGGAATAATTTGCTGTTCTCGCCGACGCCTAGTAATAGGTCTTTGTTCTGACATCTTTATCCCCTGTAATGATGGATACAAGGGCTGAGGTGGTGGGTCAGGTTTAATCGCCCACTCCTCCTCCTCATCATCCCCCCAAAGATCCCCGTTCCATTTCTCAGGGTCCCAATCTTCACCAACATTCTTTACAAACGCCCGGATCTGAGCAGGACCTGTTCTACGAGGTCGCTTCTTTTCCTTCCTTTGCGCTCGAGACACAAAAGTCAGCGTTTTATCCAAAACATTCTGAGCATGCTTTAGCTCTTTCCCCATCACACACACTCTCTGCTCAAACTCTGAGCATGATTTTCCAACTTCTTCAGCATGGATTTTCTCCTGCGCCGCTCGCTCTCTACAACTGCTCAATTCTAACTCCTGTTTTTTCCATGCTTCTGCAAAAAGCCACATCATATCTCTCACTCCTGCCAGCGGCGCTTTTTCTTTAACTTCTATCCGCGTCAAACGGTCCAGCACCACGGCGGGGCTGACCACTCCATTTAACTCTCCCCACGGCCCAGGGCGTCCACCGCGCTGCCTTAACATATCACCAATGGTTCGGAACTCCTCCGTTTCCCAGCCGGGAATCGGCACGGGAATCGGCGTTCCCTCCCCAGAAGCACTCGGCTCCTTTTTGCTTCTCCAAAAACACTTCATTGTTGCTGGAATAGCTTGACTGATCCTGTTCGTGACGCCAAAAATGTTCTAAAATAAAATGTTTTATTTTATTTTAATTACCTTAAAAGACTCAAAGTCTCTTTTTACACTTTATATTTATTTAATCAGGATCGTTGTCAAGTCGACGCCAGAAACAATGAAACACAACTTGAATATCAGATGAACAACAAGGCTTTATTCAACCGGCATTCATACAAGTTATCAATCATGAACGAAACATTTCTCTTACCGTTGCTTATGGGTGGAGAGCTGAACACCCCAGTTAGAAAACGTAATCCATGATAGGTGAAGAACTGAACACATGTAATCCATGAACCTCGTCAGGTAGAATCCAACAAGCAGCTCTAACAGCTCTGAGCTCTGCTCTGCTCCTTATACATTCCCTGATGTGCGTGCAAAGCTGCACACCTCCACCAGGATTACCTTGATTACATCCTCATGATCACATTATGTTCGGCTCTACCATGATTATCCTTGATTATATCCTCATGATAAGTGTGATTGACAAACAGTAGTGATCAATAACTTGTATAAAGCAATTATACAACAGATGACAAGTTCATTTTTATTACACTGATTAACACTTGCAATTTAGTGTTGTGATGGTTTTAAAAAAATTCTGAAGGTAGTAAAAAAAAGTATTAAAAAGTAGTAAATTTTACTTAAGGATTGCTGTATATACCCTGATATAGTTGTCATCATCAACATAACATGATTTACAGAATACATGTGAACAACTATCATTTCATGTTCTACCACCGGAAGTTTGGATCAAAATTTGAACCAATCAGATCTTAGATCAGGTGAGAGCCAGGTGTTTCCCGTCATCCTCTAGGTTTTGCAGCCGAGGGAAAGCAACTGCAGCGCCTTGTTCCGAAGTCTGCGGCGCCATGTCGTGTGCACGTCCCATTTGTCGGTTCCGTTAAAACCCAGTTCCGTTAGAACTTATGAGACTGTGCATCTTTCAGGGTTCGATGGGGATATTGGTGAGTTTTATTGTACTAGACCCTGGATTATGGACTTCCTAAGTTAGAATCAGTCTTCTATTTTAAAGGTAGAATGATATGCAAGACTTGTCCCTTTGTAGTAGCCCACTTCTTTTTAAGCAATCCCGTTATCTTTGGTTTAGATACTAGGGACGAAGCCCGACGGGAGGCCAGCCCGCTGGCAATTATTTGGGTTATTAGGATTAATTGCGCCCCTGTCAGCTCATGTGGGCGGTTAGTAACTATAAAATGATTCTTGTTAGTTGATCAGGCTAACATAGATTTATCAATTTATCTAATTAATCCAACCTCCCAGCGCTGATAGAGACTTTTTCACACTTGCGATCAGAGCCAAAATTAACCTCTAATGTTTTGATTTGATCATCCTTAAGACACCTCGTTACTCGCAGGAGAGGAAGGAGACAAGCTCCTTTTATCTTAAGGTTTCTTTATATTAATCTGTCACAAACCGTAAAGTAAATCCTGATAATTCAGGAACCTGTAATTAATGTGCTTACCTCTGCCCTATGGCCAGGGCTCCCACCTTTACGCTTTAAAAAGAACCTGGAAGAATCAGGAATGTGAATCTCTTTCCAAAAAATTTATTACAAGATCAAAAAATACAAAAATGAGTAAATATAAAACTAACCACTTCCCCCAAGGAGAAATTAGTCCTAATGATTAATTAAGAAATAAGGAATTGATTTACACCAACTCTGTCTTCGAGCTACGGCTCCTTCTGCTTCTGTCGACTGCCCCAAAAAACTCAGAAAACTGACCTGTCGTCCCCCGTCCAGAGGACGGAGGATGACCTCTCCAAATGTGCTCTGTCTCTCTCTGTCTTATGCCCCAACTCTGTGTTTCAGCTCTGCTCAGGGCTGCTCTTTTATACCCTCCCTGGGCCAGCTTAGACAAGGTAAAAAGTCACATGTATCATTACCTCATAACGGTGAGGTCATGGGGTCATTTACCAGATACACACTTTGTAGCTCAACACAAGACATTTGGTATCATTTTCACTACATGCAGCATTCTTCTTAACACAGGTCATACATGCAGCATTCTTCTTAACACAGGTCATTACATCATCTTTTGCAGCATTCTTCAGTTTCTCTCCAATGTTCCCGAGAGGGCTTCTGGATCTGATGGGCTTGTCTTCACTCTGTTCTCCTCCAATCCCATCTTTCCAAGCCAGGGGTGGATCCAGGGGTGGGGCCAGCCAGCCTGACCTTTTGCCTAGTTCTGTCCCTGACAGCAAGTTCTGAACTGTCCTCTTGACCCTCCTGTGACCCTTGTTTCTGACCACAGTTTTTTGACCTGCAGCCCAGCTCCTGTCGGCTGGCTGATTTTGCTCGCACAAGCCAGTTCAATATGGCCCACCTTTTGACCCCGTTTCTTGCCATTGTCATTGGCATGTGGGGACTGGCAACAAAATAACATCCCTTTTGAAACTTGATTTTCCATTTCAGCTCTCTTTTATAGGTTTGCCGAATAGGGGAGGACAGGTCTGCTTGCGCTTTATCAGTGTAGCTGTCCTTCAGGTCAGAATCATATGGAGCTGTTAGTTCAGGACTCCCACTTCTTAACAGAACTTGCTGGGGGAGGGGTGATGTCACCACTTCCTGCACATTCTGCTTGTCTCTTGTTGCTCAGCTGACTGGGTGCTTTTTCTCTGTTCAGCTGTCTCTTCTCATATCTGCAGGCTAAGATCATTCCTACCAACAAAACACCATTTTTTTAATAAAGCAACACCCGTCTCTGCTTTCGCCTCCATGGGTGCACTCACAGACCTGCCAAGAGCAGATGCTGGGTCCATGTCTCAAGCAGGTCCTGCAAAAACAAATTTTTATTGGGGCAGAGAGTTCCAATGCTCCCAGGTATAAGTCCTTCCCCCTTTACAGGTGGCACGGCTTCTCCTCCCGGAGCCCCGACCACTTAATCAAGGAGCACAGAGTTCCACACATTATACATATTCCTGGCGTCCAGCCCCTCCATTGAGCGTAACGATACCCGGCAGGGGAAGCTGTGAAACCAGGAAACATGGCTACTTTACAGTCAGTGACAGAACCTCCCCGCGACACCACAAACGAGGCCCGTGCTACACAAATTCTGGCATATCACCTCATTACTAGATTTCAATCCAGCCATGACGTTTAATCAAGTAATTTCTTCAGTGATGTTATTCTTCTCACTTGTGTTTCAGCATTCGGACAGCGCTCAGCCGCAGCTCTAGCTGTTCCAGCCTCATTCTGAAAGCTCCGGTTACAAATCTCACGTTAAGGAGAATATTCTCCGGTTTTCTCTTCTATTCCAAATCTGCTCTGTCTCTCACTGTCGACTGCCCCAAAATCTTTTTTCTCTACTCCTGGCTGCTCTTTTTATACTCTTCTTGGGACCGCCTAGACAAGGTAAAAGTCTTCTAGTTACACATATATCATTATCACATGACAGCAAGGTCATGGGGTCATTTACCAGTTTCACACTTTTTAGCTCGACACAAGACATTTGGTGTCGTTTTCGCTACGTGCAGGATACTTCATGAAGGCATTTCAGCTTAACACAGGCCATTTGGTGTCTTTTCCAGAAGTCCAGCATTCTCCATGAAGGCTTGTCGTCTCCTGATGAGCTCTTTTCACTCTGTCTCCTTCAGTCCCACCTCTCCTGCTGATGGTTGGGTCAGACACTTCTTGACCTTCTGCCCAGTTTTGCTCCCGGAAGCAAGTTCTGATCTCTTATCTCTGCGACCCTTCCGTGACCCTCGTTTCTCGCCACAGTTTCTGACCCGCAGGAACTTGCAACACTGTTTTTTTTTTCTTTTTTTTCTTCATAAATTACATCAATGACTTTGAGTATTCACACTGGCATTTCAGGGGTTAAAAGCTTCAAAATGATTTAATTTTTTTTTATGTTTGAGCAGGGCTGAAGTTGTTCAACAGATATATGAAAAAAAAGTTACAAAAAAAACATGAATGTATACATTTTTTATAGCCACTTTACAAGCGGAAGTTTTTGTCCTCTAATGACTCTTGTATGAAAATTAAAGTGAAGCCTGAGGGTTAAGGCTCATATGATTTTATAGAGGCTCAAAGTTCAGTTTCCAGTTGTAAATACATTTCATTCTACTGTCAGTTTAAAGAACTAATACAACTGTTATATGTGTGAAAACACAGGTACAGCTGTCTGTAATTCACATAATATGTTTCTGTGTTTCCTCCAGATTTTCAACAGGTGGTTCTGGTTAAAGAAGAAGCTTCAGAAGAACAGAGTGCTCGTGTCAACCACCAGCACCTAGATTTTCTCCACAAAAAGGAGGAACAGGAGAAACTCTGGTCTAGTATGGAGGGAGAGCATCTCCATTTGAATAAGGAGACTGATGCTGCCAGGTTTCAATCCTTTAGCCAAAAAACACATTTAAACAAACACACGAGAGTCCAGACAAAGCAGAAACATTTTGCCTGTGAGCACTGTGGACAAAGGTTTCACCAAAAGACTAATTTAACCACACACATGAGCGTCCACACAGGAGAGATGCCTTTTGTCTGTGAGCTCTGTGGAACGAGATTTAGCCAAAAGTCAACTTTAAACCGACACATGAGAGTCCACACAGGAGAGAAGCCTTTCGCCTGTGAGCTCTGTGGTAATAGATTTAGTGAAAAGGGAAGTTTAAACACACACACGAGAGTCCACACTGGAGAGAAGCCTTTCGCCTGTGAGCTCTGTGGTAATAGATTTAGTGAAAAGGGAAATTTAAACAAACACATGAAAGTCCACACAGGAGAGAAGCCCTTTCCTTGTGAGCTTTGTGGAAAGAAATTTAGCTTAAAGACAAATTTAAACACACACATGAGAGTCCACACAGGACAGAAATCTTTTTTCTGTGAGCTCTGTGGAATGAGATTTAGCCGAAAGACAAACTTAACCACACACATGAAAAGCCACACAGGAGAGAAGCCCTTTCCTTGTGAGCTCTGTGGAACGAGATTTAGGGAAAAGACAAATTTAAACCGTCACATGAGAGTCCACACAGGACAGAAATCTTTTGTCTGTGAGCTCTGTGGAACGAGATTTAGCCGAAAGACAAACTTAACCACACACATGAAAGTCCACACTGGAGAGAAGCCTTTCGCCTGTGAGCTCTGTGGTAATAGATTTAGTGAAAAGGGAAGTTTAAACACACACATGAGAGTCCACACTGGAGAGAAGCCTTTCGCCTGTGAGCTATGTGGTAATAGATTTAGTGAAAAGGGAAGTTTAAACACACACATGAGAGTCCACACAGGAGAGAAGCCCTTTCCTTGTGAGCTTTGTGGAAAGAAATTTAGTTTAAAGACAAATTTAAACAGACATATGAGTGTCCACACAAGACAGATGCCTTTTGCTTGTGAGCTATGTGGACAAAGATTTAGCCGAAAGTCAACTTTAAACAACCACATGAGAGTCCACACTGGACAGAAGCCTTTTGCTTGTGAGCTCTGTGTAAAAAGATTTAGCCGAAATTCAACTTTAAACAGTCACATGAGAGTCCACACTGGCTTTTCGCCTGTGAGTTCGGTGGAAAAGATTTACCCAAAAGATCAGTTTAAACGGTCACTAAAGAGTCCATAAAGGACAGAAGCATTTTGCTTGTGAGCTCTGTGGACGAAGATTTAGCTGAAAGAAAACTTTAAACAATCATCTAAGCATCCACTAGGGCTGAACGATCTATTGCAGGGGTCTCCAACATTTTTTGGCCCGTGAGCTACTTTTACACAATGAAGTACAGCAGAGTTACTGCCATATGATTTATTTACATTGATACTTTCCATGTGTGAATATGCTTATGTTAAACATGCTATACTTACTATATTAACATGCATTGTACTCAAGTTGATTTCTCTGTATTTCAGTACATCAGAATATATATTTTAAAAGTATAAGTAAACTAGTGACATTCTGAAAACCAAATTAAACAAAACATATTTAGTTTTTTAAACTAATCAGATACTTTCAGATAATGAATAACAAATCTACTTCATGTGAATGATTTGGTAATTTTTTTAGAAGGTTAGTAACATAATTTTTTAAGCGCACAGGAACAGCTAACCTGTAAAACTGATGATATTTTATATAAAATACAAGCTAAATGTGATGAAAACACAAAAGTCTAAATAGTTTGAATTGAAGTAAGAAATGTAAAATAAGAAATAAGACTTGTTCCTGCTCTCCTGATTTTTTGAATAAGTTTTATGGGTTAGGGTTAGGTTTTTGGTCATGAAAGTTAATTTTTGCTGCCATTATATCTGACAATATTAAGGTTGGAGGTTCATCCTTTTTTCTGCATCTTGTAGGTTTTTTTCTCCGCACGTCTCTAAATAAAGTAAAATTTTCTAGTGCAGAGTGGAGACAACCCATAGAAGCACTGATTTGATCTCATTTCAGAGAAAAATAGAACAGGTTAGATGCACCTAATAAATAAAATTATAACAAACTCAGGAATCTGTTCTTTGCTTCACTGTTCTGGTGCTGAAAATATCACTAATGCGGATCAAAGGAGATACACAGATGAATGCACCTCTTATTTATTATTTGGAGACTACATTTACTGCAGCTGGCAGAGGCAGAGATTTATTCTATTGATACACGGAATTTACAGAATCATTTTAAATGTTAATAGGGGAAGACTGCAGGAGGGAGCACTAAAATACAGGGGGTCCCCAGCAAAAACAAACTTTACGAGCCTGATGAAACCCGCTGGTTTTCCATCAGGCAGTCACGGGGCAGCTCCAACGACCCAGTGGCTGTGCTGGGTCAATGTTATCGAGCTCAGTCCGGCTCAGCCGTGAACGAGCTGAGGCGACGTCGTGCTCTGCTTGAAGAGGTGTTATTTTCCAGCTTCAGAAGAAGCATTCAACGTGTTTTCACGCTTTCTCCGAGACATGTCGCGTCGCTAAGTTGTTAGCGCTGCGCGCTAACACGTCAATAGTGCAGCGTAGCCTGCTGGAGGTTTTAAGGGTTCAGATGAAAACACCCGACCTCTCCCACTGCTCACACATCGATCTTAAGTTGTCGCTGTTGCGCTCACATCGTAATACAGTATTAGATGCGGTTAAAGTCAAACATGAAAAAATAAAATAAATTTTACATGAATAAGTGATGCTTATCCTGGTGGGGAGAGGAAACCCTGTCAAGATCGTCAACGCTCATTTATCTTAATGCTATTGAAACATGTAAACCAAAAAGCATTATATCCACTGCTACCTTTATGCTGTAAATTCACCCTGCCCTGCCTGCTCCTCCTTGCTGCTGGCTGTGATCACAAGCGACAACATAGTAGTTCCCGCTGCTTCCTCATGAAACAGCTAAAAAAAAAAATCAAAACTTGGGATCTTGTAGGCGTGGCGGTGGGATTTCAGCCGTGGCGGGCCGCCACGGCTACGCCTATGTCAGGGAAACCCTGGTGTAGTTATTGTGTAAAGCAGTATATACTAGGAATGATTAATAAGATAAAAACTAGAATTGAACCTGAGTTACATAATAATAACAATTTAAGAACTCAGAAACAATTCACTAACTTACTAAGTAATTACCATGTAAGTACTAAGTAATTAGAGGACTGTAAAAAAAAGTGCTACCAATAATTGTACTTAGTATGCTTTTATTTTTGTGTGCTATGTTCTGTGTCAATATTCTTTGATTTTATTTTACACAACATGATGTGACATTTTAACTATTTCATTTCACTTGTGATTGTTTTAACTATGTGAAGCACATTGGGCTACCGTTTTGTGGATGAAATGGGCTATATAATAAACTTGACTTGAGAAAGAGTTCACAATCATGTTTTGTTACTTTTTTTTTTTTACCGTGTCCTGTCTGGCTGTGAAGCAAGCAGAATTGATGTCTGAATGCTGGTGACGAGTCTTACAGATTTACTCTGAGGTGGAGCATCAAAGCGGTTGCTTTTAATGTCACGCCTGATACTTAAAACTTTATTGTTATTGTTGTTGAATGCTTTGTAATTCCGACCAGACACGGAGACAGAGGTGAAAGAGAAAGGAAAAGAAAAGGTGGGGAGAGAGGGGGGGGGGGGGGGGGTTCCACAAAAATAAACAATAAACAAGAGTCTGCTTCTAGACCTGCAGAAAAAGACAAAAAAATAACAAAAGGACAAAAATAAGGGACACAACAATACAACAAGATCTAGCTATCACTGCGTCAACTTGATGAAGAAAATATATAATCAACATTGCTTAACTGAAGCATCATGATAATAAATCACAGTGCATTAAGTGCCCACCATAGTCTTAAGACCTGTGTTTAACGTTCCCAAGCCCATACTTTTGAGAGCACCATGTGAGCACCTGTGTGTGTACACGCGCTTGTTTGTGTAAGGTTTCTCTATAGGAGCGTCCAGCAGAGAGTGTGATGGACCACAGATCCGCCCCCCAAAGATGCGCAGGAGACGGGGGGAGCTCCAAGTCCCTGAGATCCAGGCGCTGCCCCAGAACACAGGAACCCCAAGGAGACTGCAACCAGAACCCCAGAAACCCCCCCCCCCCCCCCCCCCCCCCCCCCCCCCCCCGAGAGGCACAGAGTATTGCCCCGGGGGGCCACAACCAGCAGCCGGCAGAGTCCCGGGAGATATCAGCGGCAAGCCCACAGGCCCGCCCGCAGCCTCCCACCCCCTAGCCGGCCGAGCCCGGGACCCAGCGACCCGGGACCCAGCGACCCGGGACCCAGGGGCGACCACCCCCGCCGGGGACCCAGCAGAGCCCAGGGACCCAGACCCCACCAGGCAGCCACCGGGATCTATCAGGCAGATGCCTGAAACTTAAACCCCCAGACCCGGTTGCCACGAACACTCAGGCAGACCATGGCACAACCCCTCACACCAGGTGTGGCAGGGGGAGGGGGGGAAAAGATCTATATCATCAAGAGAGGTTCCAGGAGAGTGGAGGAGTCAAAGGCCCCACCTGACATATACAGTCATACACAAACACAGTCACACACTCCCTCCCTCATGCTCACACATGCACATACAACCAAAAACTTACAAAAATGCACGCCGGACACCCACTCATGCTCCCCATACACACCCTATTCACTCTGGTCCCGGTACTGCTGCACATTGGGTGCAACCATCACCGGTAACCAGAGTTTGACCCTTTCTGCTGGGGTACTGATGAGCAGGCTCCCCCGCCCAACGCTGAACACAGCAATCTACCACTCCAGACCCCAACCAGACGGCCAGATCTCCCTCCTAGCCTCCAGCCCCAGGAAGCCAAGCAACAACAGAGGTGGCTAAGACCCCTAGTCTCCCTCCACCTGCTCCAATATAGTGTTGTGTGATCATGAGGTGTATTCCATGGCTGTGGTGAGCGGGCAGTGCGGGCATCATCCAGCCTATGCCAGCTGATGCCACCGCACCACCCCACTTACACCCTCAGCCCTCGGTGTCTAAGTGCGATTTAAAATTGGAAGTGGGCACCGGCACCCGGGAGGAGGCTGAGATATCCCCCTGCCAAATGCCGTTGAATGTGCTCACTCCCAAGGCCCTAAGTGTGTGTTTGTGTGCAATGTCGTCAGTGGAAGTGTATAAGGTGCAAATAAAATTGGGGGGCAGGTTGCCACAGGAATGCGGAAATGGGGTCCACACCCACACTCCCTGACTTGCCTACCCCCCAAGGTCCTATGTGTATGTTTGTGTGATGATGTGAGGGAGCAGGAGGAGAGAAACATGCGGGGATGGGGAGGAATGGCTGGTTGGGCTTAGCCCTCCAGGGAGCCAGCTCCCCTACTGGCCCCAATAGGCACCTCTGTTGTCAAACTGGCACCAAGGGCATGGAGACCCCAGCCCATCCTGCCAGGGCCCAAAGCAGCAGCATTACAGAGCCTCACGGAGTCCGAGGGCACCAACCCAGCCCCACCCCAGCAGAATATCTTTGCCCATCCCTGCATTTGCACAACTTCCAGAATATATAAGACATGGGACATCCAGGTAAGGTGG
This sequence comes from Nothobranchius furzeri, assembly GCF_043380555.1. Classification (NCBI taxonomy): domain Eukaryota; kingdom Metazoa; phylum Chordata; class Actinopteri; order Cyprinodontiformes; family Nothobranchiidae; genus Nothobranchius; species Nothobranchius furzeri. The sequence continues at coordinate 73,157,522 of NC_091752.1, forward strand.
GGTCCTCCCCCTCCTGGACCTCCCCCTCCTCTGTGATGGAACGGCAGAGGAGCCAAGGTCTACATGAGGCCCCCGAACCCGGGCCAGGCACTGCTGCATGTTCCTGCCTTCTTCCCGGCAGCATACATGTCAGGACCCGACCCCCAAGGCCCCGCCCAGATCCCCTCCCTGGGCCGGCCACCCCCAAACCCCGAGCCCCCAGGCCCCCATCCAGACCCGCCCAGGGGCAATGCAGCTGCCAGGCAGTGACCCATGGCTGCCGCCAAGATCCCCAAGGGGCCCCACTCACAATCTCCAGTAGTCCACCCCCCGAGGCAACCCAAGCACCTCCAGAGGGGGGGGCAATGCCCCCCCAGCCCCAGACACCCCCAGTGAACCCACCTCCAGGGAACATCTGGATCCTCCAAACTCAGACCCCACCCACCCACACCCACACCATCCCGCAGGACAACATAAACGGCCCCCCACCCTCGCTATGTGATGGAACCGATCAAAGGAGCCCAGAGAGATTCATCTGAAGTGGAAGCAGAGGCTATATCAAGTGTAATATGATCTAACAAAAGATTTCTATACTGGTTAATGCAGAGAGTTTCTCTATTTTTCCAATTCAAGAGGATTGTTTTCTTAGCGATGCATAAGGCAGTCAGAACCACGTGAACCACAGATGTTTCAATCGGGACATCGTCCAGGTTTCCCAGTAAACAAAGAGAGGGGGTGGTTGGGATATGACATTTCAGAGACTTTGACAGGTCTTCACACACTCTACCCCAAAATTCCTGGACAGGTGGACAGGACCACAGTGCATGAATGTAATTGTCAGGAACGTTGTTTGTGCAGTGTCTACAGGTGTCAGATGACACAAAACCCCATCTTGAACATCCGATGACCTGTATAGTGTACTCTGTGTAGAATTTTGTACTGAATTAATTGTAAATTGGAGTGTCTGATCATTTTAAAAGTTTTTAAACAAGTTTGGGACCAGAAGTTCTGGTCAAAGCTGACTGATAGATCCACCTCCCATTTTTCAATAGGGATTACTATTCTATCGTCTATTTTGGACAGTGTCTTATATACTTTAGACAGTAGTTTGGGGGGTTTGAGATTATAGAAGTCTAATACCCTTGGTGGTGTTTGTAATTCTATTTTATTGAGCTTAAATTTTTGTTTTACTACAGATTTAATTTGGTGGTGTTCTAAAAAGCTATTCTTATCTATTTCAAATTGGGAGACTATTCTATTAAATGGGATGAAGTCCAATCCTTCATATATGCGTTCCAGGTATAGGATTCCTTTGTTTTTCCAGTCCGGAAGGTTCATCATTTTATTATTTTGCAAAATATCAGGATTATTCCAGATAGGTGTGCATCTGCATGGTACTAGTGAAGACTAGTATACTAATACTTTTGAAGCCTTCATGTTTCCTTATGCTTGAGGTAATAAATGGTAAGTCTGAAAGCTCTATCGTATTGCAAAGTATCTGTTCTATATCCAACCAGGACTCATCTAGTGGGTTATCTTGCAACCATCTTGGTATATATTGCAGCCTGTTGGCTAGGAAATAATAATAAAAGTTGGGTAGATCCAGTCCTCCTCTGTCTTTGGTTTTCTGAAGCGTTTTTAAGCTAATTCGTGGAGGTTTATCCTGCCAAAGGAATTTAGTAATTGAGGAGTCCAGAGATTTAAACCAGTCAGCTGGTGGTTTGTTTGGGATCATTGAAAATAAGTAATTTATTCTGGGTAAGACCATCATTTTAATTGTAGCAACTCTCCCCATGAGCGATATTGGTAAGGATTTCCATCTTGCAAGATCATCTTCCACTTTCTTTAAAAGTGGGATGTAGTTTAGTTTGGTTAGATCTGCTAACTTTGGAGAGACATTAATTCCCAAGTATGTGATATTCCCTGACTCCAATTGTGTATTAAGTAAATTGACAAAAGAGAAATTAATTGGTAGAACTGTGGATTTTAACCAGTTTATAGAGTAATCTGAAACTCTGGAAAAAGAGTTTATCAGTTCTATTGAATGAGAGAGAGACGATTGAGAATTCCGGAGAAAGAGTAAAACATTGTGGTTCTTTTCCCTTATCAAAAACAAGAGAGAGACAGTTTGTCCAAACTCAGCGTGGGGCTTTATTTGTACAATTCAGCAATACATCACCAACACTTCATGGGGACAGCCTTCAGCCTCGACCTAAATGCCTCGGCTGGAAACCTTCTGCAAAGCCCCGTCTCCTACACCACGCAGCATCGGTTATACTCTTCTGGCCCCCATCCTCGTGATTTCGGGAAATGATGGGATGCTGTTTTATTACCCAGTATGGTCAAAGTAAGCCAAGACTTACTGGAAGTTACATAAGCTGGACTGAACAACATGTTGTGGAGCACGTACGCAGCAGCTGGACAATCAAGATGTTAAAAGTGCACGTACACCAGGATGCTGGGCTGATAAACATCTTGTCAAAATGCACGTACACAGAACACTGCTTTTTGGCTCCTACAGATCCCCCCCATGGGGGTGTCCACCCCCATAAACAAGCTGGCTACATAACAAATAACATAACACATAAATGAATGTTAACATAGACCAGTAAATGGGTGTTCAATGACAAAATGACTAATATACTGCAGTCTTCAGCCAAACTATATAGATATAAATGTAACGACGAAGTAACTGCAAAGTAAGTATCAGCTGCAAGACACAACATGGAATGTGACGTCTTTAACCACCCCAGCAATACATTAAAATGCATGCGCACACTGTAAGAGGGCGAAAAACCTGTCCGCTGTTCTTAACAGGAAAATTCCCCCTTGACCTCCTGCCCCAACAGGACGATCACGTAACGCACAGAGTGAGCATACAAGTCTAGCCTAAGTATATGGCAGACATTAGGTAACATTGAATTAACAAAAGAACACACATAAGAGAAAATGAAGTGATGATACCTTCCAACAGAGAATAAAAAAAAAAAAAATCATGAGTACGATCGTGCATTAATTACCCTTAGCAACATTGCAACCAGTAACTGTACGTGAATATGCAATCAAAAATACAAACTCATATGAAATAAATGATTGACGTGGATACGAATGAACAACTAGGAGATGTTGATGTGACTAAACCTATAAAAAGTTAAACACAACAGTAAATGTAATGAATATACGAATATACTAGATGTAACAACACAACTGCTCAACCGAAATAGAGAACGGAGTCAGAGTCTCAGTTGCAGAGCTGGAAAAAAGAAACGGAGTGAAGAAAACACAAGAGTCAAGTTCAGTTTCATTGATGACTGCTGCAGGGGTCTTGTCGCTGGAAGAGGACTTCGAGGCCGATTCCTTAGTCGAGTGCATGTAACCACAACAACAACATCTCTGATGAGACGCAAAGCTTACTCCACCGCCATCTCATCAGCCGTCCCGTTCTTCAGGCACATTGGGTGTCGTGCTGAGTCCATTGCGGCCATTTCCATTTGCACGTATTGAGACGACGCAGCAAGGTTCATTTGGGCAGCCAGAGTTCGCTCCCACAGTCTCCTCACAACAGGTAGGATGCAACATGCCAATAGAGAAATCAGAATTAGTACTACTATTGCACTAATTCCTGCTTTTACCAAAATAGCTCCCCACTGACCCAATTTGAGGGCTAAGGAGTCTAAGGACCAGCTTTCCCTGCCTGCATTCTCCCTCAGCTCTATCTTTAAATCTTTCAATTTCCTCATTCCTTCAGTAAATGCACCATCAGGGGCCGTATTACTTGGAATGTAGGTGCAACATTCTTGCCCACTGGAGTTCAGAAACTTACAGAGCCCACCTTTCTCGGCCAGCAACCAGTCCAAAGCCTGGTCATGCTGCAAAGTCATCTTGACTGTGGCATGAAGTTGTTCACCCAAGAGGCCAAGGTTATTTACTGTGTAATTTAAGATTCTTTGCTGATTAAAATAAACATAGTTGATCCATTTCACATTCTTATTTATTGTTATCCAAGGAAGAATTGACTCTAAACCAGCTACTACCTCATCTCTTGCTTGAAATTCTATGGGAATTCCTGTTGGCAGTCCTATGGCGTTTAAATGCACTTTATGATCAAACACATCATACCTCTTTGTCCTACGTCTATTGGTAGTCTCCACCTGAAGTAATTCACTCACACCTTCATGTAAGATAGTCACTGGAACTTTCATACGTACTAGCGTACACAACCCAACCCAAAAACTTGGCAAAACATTCATTAAAACATCACCACCACACATCCAGTAGCTGTCGGCCACTGGAATGTCTTGCTCACCTATGAGATCCAGAGTGGGGATCGTCATCGATATGTTATCACAGTCCTGACTAAGAGTTACAGGGTTTTCATACCAAACAGGGGTATCAATGAGAAGTGGCGTCATATTTGCATGCGGGAACCAGGATAATACCCAAGTGACGTTACAGTTGACAGATGTATTACCTACGTCCACTCCTCCATTATCAGCGAAACCTCCACTTGCAAAACATTCATAATCAGCACTATAATCAATTTTGTAGTCCGTTGGAGGACCATTTTGGTCTGTTTGGATCGCAAATTCAGCACATTCCTCTAAGATGTTATATTCTGCATATTTTTTAACATATTTGTGCTTATCTCGTGTACCATGGAGCAATCTGCATTGGAATCCACACAATGGCAACTTAAGAATAGGTGGAATCTTTTTATTTATCTCTATTTCCTTTCTAGTCTTACAAGTGCGTCGTTGTGTAATGGCACATTCACTAGAAGTATATTTTTCTGGAACAACCTCAGGTAACATTCCGGGTGCTTGAGCGCACACTATGCAGTCATTAGGAGTCATTTCTCTCGTCGTATACAAAGCCCATTTATACCAACTATTTTGTATGGCGGCATCCCAAAGCCTATCCTCTATCGGCAATGGTCTGCCCGCTCTAGGGGAGATAGGTCCTGTGTTACTCCCGGGCCTAGGTCTAATCGGCCCAAATAGTGGCTTAGGCACAGCTTTGCGATTGGTCACTTCTTGTTCATTTTGGCCTTGCTGAGTAAGATTACAAACATGGTTACTACCAGAGGCTTCTGTGGGAAAATCAGATTTCACAGCTACATCTCCTGTGGGAGTTGTAGTACTAACAGGTGGCTTAGTAGTTACACTTCTTAACTTGCTAACTGGCGTTGTTTCAGGTCTTAAAATCAGTGGAGTCACTAGCTGTAAGTGAGAGGAAGAGCTCCAGTCGGACCTCCCCTCTTCAACAGGAGCTGTGGTAGTCAAAACATCAGGGATTACAGTAGTAGTAGTAGTAGCGCTAGTAGTTAAAACATTATTTGGAACTGTGGTCACACTGTCAGGGATTTTATTTATCTTAGTTGTGGTCAAAACATTATTTGGAATCGTGGTTGTAACACCAGTTTTAACAACTGCTACGTCGAATGCAGGCAAGGATGCTGACCTATGTTGCATCCGGCCTGCTGGATTGTACTTAACTTGATCACGGTGTGCTGCCTCGTCGTTGACCAAGTCGTCTGGCGTATGCTCTTGTGATGGGTCGACGATCTGCTCCTCTGCCATCGTCTCCATCTTCACCTCCTCCAGCACCACCATCAGACCCCCTAGTGTCATCCAAAACAGAACTGTTATCAGGCTTAGCACGCCCTTCTTTTCCTCGGCCATCATGCCGGTTTGTTACGTCAGACACAATACTGCCCTGAGTTTTGTCTTTGACTTTCGTGCAGTGTGTCAGATGATGCCACGTCGATCCTCCTTCGACCTGGACTGCCGTTGGCGTTGCTCGAACCACTTTGTAGGGACCCTCTCGCCGCGGTTCGTGCCACTTCCTCCTGAAAACTTTGATGTACACCTGGTCTCCAGGAACTACTGGCCCGTCTGCGCCTGCGCTAGAGACGAGCTCCTTTCTCTTTTCCTCCAAATAGATGGCTTTATGGATGCTGGTTAGTTGCTTGATATAGCTTTTGAATTCAAGCTCTAGCTGCTCCAGTGAAGGCCCCTTGTGGGGTCCTCTGAGCTGAGGAGCTGGCATTGGCCTGCCTGTTAGGACCTCATGAGGTGAAAGATGCGTGCTTCTGTTAGTTTGCATGCGATAGCTCATTAAGGCAAGCGGCAATGCATCAACCCAGTTAAGGTTAGTACAAGCACAGATTTTGCAGATTTTAGACTTCAACGTCAGATTCGCTCGCTCGACCATCCCTTGGCTCTGGGGGTGATAAACTGATCCTAATCGTTGCTTTATCCTTAGTTGTTGCAACACACCTTTAAGGACTTTTTCAACAAAAGCAGGACCATTGTCCGAGCTTATTTCCGACGGGATACCAAAGCGAGGAATCACTTCTCTGACTAGAAACTTTACCACTGTTTCTGAACCTAGATCTTTGGAGGGAACGGCTTCGATCCACCGACTGAATCTGTCAATGATCACCAACATGTACCGCCTCCCATGCACAGACTTAATCATGTCAACATAGTCAATGACCAAATGTTTGAAAGGACCTTCGGGCACTGGAATGTGTCCCGCTGGGACTGTGATGCTCTTTTTTACATTGTTCTCAGCACAAATGTCACACTGATCTATTACTTCCTCAACCATGGCTTTTAGGTAGGGTGACCAGTAACCTTGTTTGTTAAGTCTTTTCAGAACCTCTGTATGACCACAATGATCAGGACCGTGGCTCTCTGAGATTAGCATTGTCAGCAGGGAGACAGGTGCAACGATCAAGCCCTCATGAGACCTCCACAAGCCGCTTGAGTCCATTGTTGCACCTCTTTTTCTCCAACACTGCTGCTCGCTTTTCTCTGCCTTTTCCTGAATCAAAATGATGTCTTCTGGTGTTATTACAGGTTCTAATGATATTACAGGTGTCAAAATGGCTTCTTCACACCTGGAGGCAGATTTTGCCGCCTCATCTGCTGCATTGTTGCCTCTGATGACATCACAGTTACCCTTGCGGTGCGCAGGGCATTTTACAATGGCCAGTTTCGATGGAAGCATCATTGCTGAGATCAGCTCGTTGATCTGCTTTCCATGAAGGATGGGTGTACCGTCCGTCTTCTTAAAACCTCTTTGTCTCCACACACTTCCAAACAGGTGGCAAACACCATGTGCGTATGCAGAGTCAGTGTAGATAGTTGCTACCTGGCCACTTGCCAACTTGCAAGCTTCGGTCAGGGCTTTGAGTTCCGCTAGCTGTGCAGAACAGGGTTGGTTACACTTTTCAGCTTTTACTGTTTCAAATCTGTCATCTACTTTTTCCACAACAGCAAACGCTGCATGGTTTCCTAAGTAGTCTCTAAAACATGAACCATCAACAAAATAGGTGACATCAGATTGATCGAAAGGAGTAGATTCCAAATCAGGCCTTAGCTTAGTGTATCTAGATACCTCAGCTATGCAGCAATGTGGTTCTCCTTCGAACTCAAAGGGAACACTGTTAGCAGGGTTTGTCGTGGTACACCTCTTTATGACAACGTCCGGATATGTCAGTAGTGGCATATACTGCAGGCATCTTGCTTGGTTTAACACAAACTTCCCTCGGTTGATTAGTTCAGATATTTTGTGATGTGTGTAGATGGTGACAGGATATCCCATTGTTATCACTGAGGCTTTCTCATAAGCATAATGCAAAGCAGCCAATCCTTGATAACAAGGGGGCCATCCCTGTGCCACATTGTCAAGTTTTGCACTGTAGTACGCAATAGGTTGTTTCCGACGTCCACTGCATGTGTCCTGCATTAACACTGCAGAGGCATACATGTCATGTCTGTTTGCGACGTACAGCAAAAATGGTTTTGTGTAGTCAGGTGTTGCTAAACTTGGCGCAGTTTGCATGTCTTGTTTGATGGTTTCAAAAGCTATCTTAGCTTCATTTGTCCATTTTAGAGTCGATTTTAAAGACTCACTTCCAGCATCTTTAATCAGTGCCCTAAGTGGTGCGATTTTTTCAGCATAGTTTTCAATCCACTCGGAGTTGAAACCAGTCATTCCCAGAAATGTCATCATTTGTCCAACAGTTTGTGGTTGTGGAGCTTTGCTCACACCTTCCACGTGTTCTGGTGAGATGGCGACAGTCCCATGGGAGATTACTCTCCCTAGGTACTCTACCTGTGGTTGGCAGTACTGAAGCTTTGTCAGGGAGGCTTTGTGTCCTCCCCGAGCTAACTTCTGTAGGACTTTAATGGAGTCACGATGGCAATCATCGATTGTTCGTGCGCAAATCAGTAGGTCATCAACATACTGAATCACAGTGCTGTTCACCTCGATGCCTTCGAGGCTCTGTTTCAAAATTTGATTGAAGATGTGTGGACTGTGTTTTAGCCCTTGTGGTAGCCTTCTGTACGTGAGCTGTCTCCCACGAAACGTGAATGCAAAAAGATATTGTGATTCTTTGGCCAATGGGATGCTAAAAAATGCTGAACACAGATCAATTACCGTGAAGTATTTAGCTTCCCCATCGATGTTACTCAGTAATGTGCTTGGATTTGGCACGTCTGCGTCAAAGTCAGTGATCACTTCATTTACAGCTCTTAAATCATGTACCAGTCTGTACTTGAGCTTGTCTGCTTTTAGCACTGGCAAAATTGGAGTGTTACATGTGCTATAGGTTTCTTTTAGTACTCCTGCTTGAATTAGACCTTCAATAGTTGCATTTATACCCTCTTCTGCTTCTGGCTTTAGTGGGTATTGGGGTCGATAAGGCAGTCTTGCATTTGGCTTCAATTCCACTTGAACTGGAGTTGCCGATGTTACCAGTCCAACATCCGTGTCATGTTTGGACCATAGCTGGTCTGGAATCTGTTTTAGCATGTCAGCTTTCAACTCGTTTTGAACTGTTTCTGATTCTGCTACACCCTGCATGTGTTTTTTGTTTGCGACTGTTACAACCTGTGGTTTTGACATCATGGTGGTACCGCAGAGAATTTTAATCATTTCTGCATTTTTTGTAGTGTAGATTAGCGGGTTATCTGTTTTCTGCCACTCTGTTTTAGTTGCTGTTAACATCATTGGTCCAAGATCTTTTGACTCAAAGCCTTTGTTTACCATTAAGGTAATGTGTGGTGCTGATTCTGGCACAGTGTGCCATTTTTCAATAAATGGGTTTTCTTCCACATTCACAGCTGCACCTTGCTGTCCTATCACGATGTATTGTGACACTAGCCTAACGTGCAAGTCTTTTGTTTCTTTGTCCCATTTTTCTTCAAAGATTCTACTGCATGATGGATCATAAGTCATTGTGCAGTGATAGTCACTGAATGGTACAGTAGCTTCTGGAATTTGAGCTTCAATAAATTTCTCCCATTGTTGAAACATCTCGGAGACTGGCTTGTTAATGTCACCAAGCCAGTAGACCTTAGCGTGTTTTGTCTGAGCAGTCATTTGAAAGTTTATTCCAGAGCTATCTACATAAATTCCTTCTGGTGTGCACCAGATTTTTGTTTTTAGTTTACACAATGCATCTCTTCCTAGTAGATTAACTGGAGTTTGGTCTGAAATCAGAATTGGGATTACGATTTCACTGTCATCAACTGCTAGTTTTACTAGAGCTGTTAAGGGGTTTATTTGTTTTGCTCCCGAGAACCCTGTTGTCTTTACGCTTTTATCAGACATGGGGAGATGAGTTGCATAATTTGATTTTATGCACAAGTAGGTTGCCCCAGTATCAACTAACATTGGGACCGATTTGCCTTCTATTTTAACATTGATCACTGGTTCTTTATCGGCGTTAGCTGTTAAAATTGGTAGTTGCTCCTCCCCCCCAGGGCCCTCCGGGCATCCCTAGAATCCTTGTTGTGCTGCCCATGGATTAACTGGACCTCCTCTTCCCCGGTTTGGTCGTGTTCCACGACCACGCCCAGACCATTCAGGGTTTGGAATTGGATTCGGACAGTCTCGATACAGGTGACCCATCTGGCCACACCCCCAACATGAACCTGGAAGTGGGGGTCGATTCTGCTGCACCCAGCCTTGTCGAGTTGGGTAGCGATTGGGGAAACGATTTGGAAATCGTCTCTGTGGTCCGGGCTGCTGTCTACCATACTGGTTTGGGTAGACATTGATAACCGGTTGAGATGGAGTTTGAGGCGGGGCCACAGCTGTCTGCAATGCTTGGACTTGGCTGTCACTTTTCACCACTGCTGCCTGAGTTTTTGCCTTGCTCTGGAGATCATTTATGTGCAGCTGCGTGAGTTTTCTTTGAGCACACTTTTCTTGCTCAATCATTTTGTTATTGTCTTTCCGATAGCGGTCCACTGCGTGGACTACATGGTCTCTGAACTGTGCATGTGGCATTGAGTCCAGTCCCACCACATCCTCCAGTTTGTCTCGCACAGGAGTCGGGAGAGTGGATATCAGGGATGTTCGGAACAGAGAAGTCATTATTGGCGTCCCCTCAGGACCCTCCTCCATCTCCAGCTTCCACCGTCTGAGCTGCCTGTCAACAAATGACGCAGGACTCTCAGTCTCTGAAAGTGGCTCACCTTTCAAGGCTTTGGGGTCAATCCTGTTGGGATATGCTGCTCTTAGTATGTTCCAGAGTGCATTTCTGTGTGTGTTAAACTCCGTGCCATCAGCCATTGGGTCCAGCATCCATTGGACTCCATTGGATGCGAGCAATGTTCCCATAGCTGATGTCCCAACAACTCGAGCCAAAATAGCTTTGAGATCTCCAAGGGCAAGCATTAGCCCAGTTGTCTCCTGTTCGAAGGCCCGAATCCACTTTCCAGCGCCATCTTGTATCTCGGGCAGCCGCGAAACCAAACCAGTGAGGTCGAGGCTCTGCCAGGGAATATAATTAGCTCTTGTGCCCTTAATTAAAATTGGGTACTGACCATCATTAGTGTATCGAATAGGTGGTTTTAAGTCATGTCTGGGTCTCAGATCACGGCTTTCATTGCTAGGACCTGGTTTTTCCTTCTCTTGAGTCAGACCTGTATTTGGATCACCACGCTCTGGTGAGTGAATGCCTGGTTTGTAAAAAGGCTTGAAATTTTTCTCCTTGCTTGTGCTAGTGGTGTTCTCACTAACCTCATCTGAATGTGTGCCTGTGATGTGATTTAAGGATTTCCGCAGGCCTTCAGATATGTCCTGTATAATTTGGTCAACATCGTTTAGCTCATCATGTACATCCTCATCCTTGTTCTCAAGGTCTATCCAGTATGAGTTAGCCTTCGGCTGCCTTTTCAAAAAATCCTTATGTTCTGCAAAACAATCAATCTCCCTTCGTCCTTCTTCCCTTACCGCTCGACGTTCTGTACTGCAATATTTTGGATGCGTTCCACGAGGTGGAGTTGTTTGTTCAAATTCTCTTTCCTCACTTCCTTTTGCATGCTTTTCTTTGCCAGGTGCTTCATCTGATTGCTGTGATGTTGTTAATTTTAAAATTGCATTGTCGACATCTAAACCCTTAGGACCTTTGTCGAATGTGTCGCGCAAATCAAAATCTCCCGTAATTGTAACGGTTCCCAAGAGGGGATACAGGCCCTCTTCTGCTGGGGCCTTCACTTCCTTCTGGGGTTTGTCCAATTTGTCTTTCATTTTGAGAATGGCATGTTTAAAGTTTTGTCTGTAAATCTTTCCTTCATTCCTGAATAATCCAGGATCTGAATTTCTTTTTCTCTTTTCTGCTGTCTTTTCTTGGATCCATCTGCTTTATGATCCTGAATTCTCAATTCCAAATTATCACACGCCACTACGTCAAAAGTGCCTTCAGATGGCCACGGATTGCATAGTTTTCTCGTCCGTTTTGACCACTTCTCTGACATGTGCTTTATCTCTTTTGCTAAAGCCGGATTCTTCGCTCCCAAAATTCCTGCTGGCGTGACTGACATTTTGCAGTTTCAATAACACTTACTATTCCTCTGATTAGTAAACTAGTTTGTTTATTTATGATCTCCTGAAAATTGAACAAAAACTGAAAGTTGAAACAGATACTGGTGACATAAGATGCTGTAGTCTTGCGTAATCTATTGTTTTGTTTACACAAATGTTCAACAATTTATCTTCTTATTATAAATGCCTTGAACTCAAATCTCTTCTGATTAAACACTAAAGTAAAGTTAGTTCAAAAGCTTTATTTATTGTTGAAAGAAAACTTAATGCCTGATGTATTTATTTCTCCAGCAGTTAAGCTGCAAGATGAGTCTGACTCAAATCTTCTGTCCTGCAGAGTCAGGCTTGTGTGACAGGCTAAGAATAGCCGTATCCTTGGTCCGAGCTGTGTGTGAGCAATGTTCAGCCCACAGGGTAGGGTTTCTCTACGCCTACGGCTCACCAACCAATCCACACACAGAGGTGGAGTCAGAGGCGGGATCGCCTCTGTACTTCTGTGTCTGTGTGTGTGAGGAGATTAACGCACACACAGCTGGTGGGTGGAGCTTACACTTCTATTCTGATTCTCTGCCCAGTCTAAGCTGAGAGTCTGGCCGCTAAGGATGTCTGTACAGAGAAACGAACAAGCCCTGGTGACATCAACCGCACCCAGCCTTCAGAATTTAGCAACTCTCATACAGCTTTATAACATTACAACACAGGAAAAAGTCAACCACAATAGAGACCGAATCAGCAGAAGAAAAATCAGTTTCTCTCTAATTTATCCAAGCAATAGTTTAAACAAGATCAGAGTATTTGAACTTTCACGAGTAAAACAACCACACACAGCAAAGCTTTCACACTTGCATAGAGATAAAAAACACACTTCAAAGCGATTTGACACTGGAACAACGTTTCATGCCAAACAGCAACACACATACACATTATTATTTTTACTCATAATCTATATTTCTCATATTTCACATTACCCAGCTGGTAAAAATAGTTATCATGCTTGTGCACTTCAGCATATATTTTTTTATTTATATATATGTCACTCTAAAAACTTATTATTATTATTTTAACTTCTGGTTTTCTGTTCAAAGGCTAATCAGAACAAGATCACAGACTTTGAAATTTGTATAACATTAAACATCAAAATTTAGCACTGCAGTGAATATTGCTAATCCATTTACACTGTTTTTAAGGCTTCTCCTAGTTCTTCTCCTTTTTTTCCTTTTTCCTCATTCTGACCTCTGGCGCCTCACCCACAGCTGTTCTCACTCACACACACGCTTGTCTTCACACACACACACACACACACACACTTGTCTCAGCGCACACACACACACACACACACACACACACACACACAAAAAAACTCAATAGACAGTTTCCCCGAGCACCCGGGTCTGTCGTTTCCCTTGCAGCCTCTCCGCTGCTCCTATGAGTTCAACACATGCCTTTTGCCAACAACGCATGAAATTTACCAATCCTCGAGGATTCAAACGAATTACTGGCAAGCTTATCTGTCACAACTTCAGCGCTTTTTCTCAGATCCCAATCTTATCCCGGCCTCACCGGGGCATACTGGATCTCAATTGTCGACCTTTTACTTGTCCTCCCTGGACTTTTTTTATCAGCTGTCAAATTCTATTCCAATTCTCGCTGTCCCAACTTTTAATTTGTCACTTTAAACTTTGTCCGTCATCAAAATGACTCAGCTGACTTCACACATGTGTGAATAATTTCACCGCTGCTCTGGACAAGCGCCTTCTCTTGTTATTATAACTTCTAATTTATGAGAAGGGCATGTTTTTTTTCTCTCAGACCAGTTCTCAGTCCACGGAATAACTCCAAAATTGAACAAAAACTGTTCTTACCTAGGGCCCAGAAGTTTAAATTCCGTGGGCTGCGAAACGATCCGAAGAGCACGCCTCTTCCCCACCTTCGTGGTCACCAAATGTGGTTCTTTTCCCTTATCAAAAACAAGAGAGAGACAGTTTGTCCAAACTCAGCGTGGGGCTTTATTTGTACAATTCAGCAATACATCACCAACACTTCATGGGGACAGCCTTCAGCCTCGACCTAAATGCCTCGGCTGGAAACCTTCTGCAAAGCCCCGTCTCCTACACCACGCAGCATCGGTTATACTCTTCTGGCCCCCACCCTCGTGATTTCGGGAAATGATGGGATGCTGTTTTATTACCCAATATGGTCAAAGTAAGCCAAGACTTACTGGAAGTTACATAAGCTGGACTGAACAACATGTTGTGGAGCACGTACGCAGCAGCTGGACAATCAAGATGTTAAAAGTGCACGTACACAGGATGCTGGGCTGATAAACATCTTGTCAAAATGCACGTACACAGAACACTGCTTTTTGGCTCCTACAACATCATCTGCATAAAGACTTATCTTATGTTCTATTTTCTTACACTTTATCCCTTTAATACCTGTTGTTTGCCTAATTGCTGCCGCTAGTGGTTCGATAAAGATAGCAAACAGTGAGGGGGACAGTGGGCAGCCCTGCCTGGTCCCCCTCTGAAGACAGAAGCTAGCTGATATTTGGTCGTTCGTCCTGACACGTGCTGTTGGTGAACTGTATAATGTTTGTAGCCAGTTTATGAAGAAGTTCCCAAAGCCAAATTTATGTAAAGTTGCAAATAAGAACTTCCAGTTAACTCTATCAAAAGCCTTTTCTGCATCTAAAGATAATATACTAATTTCTATGTTTCTACTGTAAGAGAAATCTATCAAATTAAGTAATCTCGGTGAGTTTGTGGATGACTGTCTACCCTCAATGAAACCAGTTTGGTCAGGGTGTATTATGAAGGGGGTTACCTTCTCTAATCTTTTTGCCAGGGCTTTACAAATTACTTTGAGATCAACATTAATAAGGGAAATTGGGCGATAGCTGGTAGGAAATGCAGGGTCTTTGCCTGGTTTTAACAAGAGACTAATATTGGCTGAGTTCATGTTTGGCTGTAATCTGCCGCTCTCTTCGATTTCCCTCACCATTCTGAAAAATATTGGAGCCAGAATGATCCAGAATTATTTTTATAACTCTACTGGGAACCCGTCTGGACCTGGAGCTTTCCTATTAGTCATGGATTTAAGGGCTTCCTGGAGCTCCGCTGATGTTAGTGGCGAGTCCAGGACTGTAGCTTGGCTGTCTGATAATTTAGGAAGTGTTATCCTGTCAAGGAACTCATCGATCTCGTTATCTGATGGGTTTATCTGTCGTGAGTACAAAGTTTGGTAAAAGTCTCTGAAAGTGTTATTTATGCTTTCAGGGTCCTGATAAGAATGATAAATGTCTGACCTGATGTTGGGCTAATACAGCCAGTCAGTCACTCCTCGCTCCTTGTAAAGTTTATTGTTCACATAAAGCTTATCCACCAAGATGACAGCTCTCTTCCCATCCTGGATAAACTTTTTGCGCAGCGGAAAGAGGACTCTGCGCCGATCCAGAATTTCCTTCGGGAACTGATCGTTAACGCTGAAATCTTTCCCTTTGAGCTCCCTTCCGTGACTTTTAACAAGATCCTTCTGCTTAAAATGTTCAAATTTAGCCACGATGGGACGAGGTTTTCTGCTGTCTCTTCTTTTAGCTCCAAGGCAATGTACCCGGTGAAATGTGATATTTTTAACCGTTTCTTCGGGTATCTTCATTTGGGTCTGGAGAAAGTTCTTGATTGTATGCTCGCAGTTCTCCGCCCCTCCCGTCTGCTCCGGCAGGCCTGCGAACACCAGATTATCCCTCATGCTGCGGGCCTGAAGGTCCAAAACTGTCTCCTTCAGAGTTTTGTTGTCCTGGGTGATCCGCGTCATTCCCTCTTCCAGGGAAGAAACGGACTCCCGCAGAGACGCGTTGTCAGCAGCGAGCCGCTCAGCCTGTTCCTGACCGAACTCCAGAGATGTTCGGAGGTTCTGAAACTCCTGGTGAAGAACCTCGAGCAGATGAAGTCGCCCTTCAAATCCCAGAAGCCGTTTTAGGAATGCCGGGACTGAGCATGCGCTGACGGCCGATCACCGGATACACGGCAGCGTTTGAAGCTGATGGAAGCTCGTTTACAAACATCCACAAACAATTAAGACACATTTTTGCCTAATTTATTTACTGACAACGCAAAAAGTAATCTGGTAAGTACAACTCACTCAATCTGGAGGTAAGTGAAGAAAATTCAGAAAGTTTACCAAATTATATTGACGAAGTTTTTGAGTTATTCATTATGGGTCCGAAGAAATCAGCAGCTGAGGCTTAAACACATGGGATCAAGAGGAGCCGTCCTCAGGACTCGCCTGAGGCCTCATCTCCCCGGAAGGACGTATTAAAATTATTACATTCTATAGATAAATGGCTTCTGGGATACGCCTCCATTCTCAAAGACTTGCTTTTATTCATTATCTAGGTAGCACACACATATGCCTTTGGCAGAATTTGAATGAGCCATTTTAATCTAGATCAATCTAGATTAATTCCAAGATTACAGTGAGATTAATCTAGATTTAAAAAATTAATCTATGCCCACCACTAATATATATATATATATATATATATATATATATATATATATATATATATACATATACATATGTAGCGTTAGGAAGTTTATAATGGTCTGCCCTAACAGCTGCCCCTTCACACAGTAACATCGCCAAGGTCGGACGCTTGGTTCAGTATGTTTACATTCCAGGAGAAGAGACAAAAGAACAGAAGAAGAACGCTTTTCATTGATTAATCAAAGTACTTTATTTGTGATAAGCTAATCAAAGCATTTGTTGATCATTAATAATCAGGTGAATGATCTGTGAAATAAAGATGTCATGAGTTATGTGTTTAAATGAATAAACAGGGCTGCACCAGACAGACTGATATGCATTACCATGGAAACGCATGACACATTGTTTTCAACCAATCAGAACTGTCGTCTGTGGTAGGGCAGAATCTGGTTTGTTTATGAAAGTAGTCCAATCCGGTTTACTAAGATTCATAAACAACTGGGAGATATAAAAAGAAGGCAACGCCATTTTAAGTCAGTTCCACGTTAAGTTCCACGTTGACATCAGCTCTGTTCGATCCGAGCTCCAAGGAGTTACATCATACTCTCAACATTGTTTTCAACCAGCTCTCAATCCATCACCACAAAGAGGAATACAGGCTGGCCATCTGTATTTCCTGTTTTAAGCTGAGATCTGTCAAGCTGGAGACTTCCGTCGTTTGTACCAACGAGACAACCGTCCTTCAAAATAAGAGTGAACTTGCTGACCCCTGCCCACTACTACTGAAGTTATCCTCAGACGGGCGTTGTGTGCTGTGACCGCTGTTTCAACCAGCTCCAGTACAACCGCGGTCTTAGGACCTGGCAATTCCTGATCTACAAGGGAGACTCCATCTACGGTACGTGGCAAAATGGCGATCATGTCATCAGCTTCTGAAGCCTCGTGGGAGCCTAGTCATAACAACCAGATTCGCTACGACAGCCTAGAGATTCTGAACCAAACACACACACACACACCAACACGAAACATCTAAATCCATATGCATTCATCATTGAGATAGTCCTGGTAGATTGTAAGAATTTATAATTATAGAAATTAAAGATTCTTAAACGATCCCAACTCTCTCTCTCTTTTCTTGTCTCTCAGTCAATACACAGTGTTTAAGTAAACTCCCTGATGATAAAAACAACCACTTCTGATTGACTACTTAGATTGTATAAATATACAAAATCAGATAATTAAATTATCTAATTACAGTATATAAATATACAACTTCAAATCACAACATTATGGCGAGCCTAGCCTGATATCTGCACAGTTTATTACACTTTGTGCCGATTTTGAGACATATTTGGGATTTTTGTTCAGTGTGAGTTCAGAGGAGAAAGGAAAAGGCGATCTTTTCCTCCTTCAGCTTAGGGCAGTGCTTTTATCTTGGAGGGGGGTGCACATTCATCACCCTCCAAAGGAGGCGCTGTTTCCTCAAAACACCTTAAAGCTGACGTGACGTGGCGTGCGGCCATTTTGAGGCCTACATGTGAAGGTATATTTTTCCTGTCTTGGTACGTTGAAAACTGTCTGTTTTATTGTTTGTAGCTGTGTTTGTGACACTGTGTGGACATTTTTAGTAAAATCCGAGATTTTACTCCCCGTCGGAATTAATTCCGCTCGGTGAGGCGACTGATCAGTGCCTATTTCTTTTCCGGTAACCGCGCTAGCATAATAGTTAGCATAACTCGCTAATAGCGTGGTTAGAGACCGCGGACCGCATCTGCACACCAGAGTGCAGTCGCTAAAGTCCCAAATTACCTCGTCGCTGGAGACGTTTGGTTGATCGGGCATTTTTTGTGCTGGTAGCTCCAGACAATAGCTAGCATTAGCCGGAGAGCTAACTAGCAACCTCGGTTTAGCCTCGGGTACGCGTCCCGATAAGCTGTCTAAAGCCTGATTTATGCTTCTCCGTCTGCGTCAGTGCGGAGACACGCAACGCAATTATCCGTCCTTGCGTAGGGATCCGGCAGGCACGCAAGTACGTACGGAGTCGAGCCCACTTTTTTAAACATCCGTCGAACGAGACGGATTACGCAAGCTTGTGATTGGTCAAGACGCCGCTGTTGTTTACAGCGCCGCCATTGCAAAGAGAGCCGAGGATAACTAGCGGCAGACACTGAGAAGCTTGAAGAATACCTCGCGAAAAAACTCTAAAAATATGAACGTTTCATCCTACCGTGACTGGAGGAGTGAAAAGATGCACAGAAAGCGTTTTATTTGTGGACGGAAATGACAGGAAACGTGGGTTTAGAGGTGGGGAGCGCATGAAGCGGTGGGAGAATGAGAGACAAATATGTCCGTGTTAAAAGTCTCTTATATACACAAAAAACACAATATAAACACACGATCTTGGACCGATACATGACAGGATACCACAGAACAGCGCTACGTCCTCTGTTGTCCTGCCGGGGAATTGCTTTGCAACACTCTCCAGGAGACGGAGAAGTATGAGAGCAAAACGCTTCCGTCAATCCGTGCGTGTCTGTCCCTTGCGGAGCTGACGGAGAAGCATAAACCAGGCTTAAGCCGTTCCGACGCAGCGAATCTGCGTCCTAAATTCCGCTGAACCTTCCGGTACAAAGTACAGTCGGTTCAGTTAGCGGAGATTCTTGTCTCCGCTCCGGTGTGTAACATCGCGAATTGCTACCGGGAGAAACGCCGAGTGACGGACGGCGCATGCGCGGCGATCCGCCATCTTGGGTAACCCGACACGTTGCTCGACCCGCCATCTTGGGTAGGTCAAAAGAGAATGTTATTTTTGGCATTACTAAACGATTTTGCCCAAAATATTCATTCAAAAGCCAAGCTTCCCTGTAACTAATTCTTTATTAAGTCTACAGGTAAGGTTGTTTCTGGTGAAATTAGTAAATTAAAGAACACATTACTGATTTGGAAGATGGGCTGAGAGGAAACAATGCAATTACCATCCCAACTTCAGGCGGCGATGCAACACGCTCTCCTACCGATGATGCAAAGTGCTTTCCTACCGATGATGACAGAGATGAAGAACATGATGAACATGTTCAGCGCTCTTCAGCAGGACGTCGAGGGCGTCAAACAGTCTGTGCGTGAGTTTCAGGCGACGAGGGCAGCAACCCCATATTTGGCCGAGACGCCGCCAGCTGAGACGAAGATGCTGCAGGCTGATGTTTTCACAGGTTCTTACTCGCAGGAAAGCAACAACACCTCTCCGGTCGTTCCATCCGTGGCGATGTTAGGCGATCCACCCATGGACGACGACCCCGGTACCGCTATCGCCGTGACTGACAAAGTTTTGCTAGCACCTCTGGTCGTGAGGACGGGGTCTTATAGGCCCTCAGTTGAGGTCACTATAAATCAGGTACATCGCTGTGTCGCGTTACTGGACACAGGTGCGGACATTACGCTCATGAGCGGGGATTTTTACAACAGCATGTGCGACAAAAGGGGGGAGGGCCTCTCACCCCCCCCCCACTCATTACCGGCCCGATGATTTTCACTGATTTTGGTGGCGATCCAGGAACCGCGTCTTCGAAGACTGAGGTGAACATCTCGATAGGGGCCATGTCCTTCAAACACCCCGTGTACATCGATGAGAACATGCCCTTTCCCATGCTCATTGGGCTGGACTGTCTCCGGCGCCTGGACGCTAAAATCAGCTACAAGTCCGGGGAACTGTTTGCGTGTGTGAAAAAGCCTAATCCGTACAAACCGCCGCCTGACAAGGACTTCCACTACTCTGTGGCAAGCCTTTCGGGTGGGGCCGCGACTACGGGCTCACTGCCACGCTCAAAGCCGCCCGGAAAGCCACCTGAAGTTCTGTCCCAGATTGAGAATGTCATAGACCAAGCTGATGCTCTCACCAACGAGGTCGAGCGAAACACACTACGACAACTTTTGCCCAAATGGTCGGGTCCATACCTGATAACAGATAAGATCTCTCCAGTCGTGTATCAGATCAAGATCACCAGCAAAAACAGGGCACCCGTCTACAAATGGGTACACAGGGACCATATCAAACTGCACAAGGGTTCCGCAGATTTGGCCGATGACAACAACAATCTACCGTCTTCAAAAGGGGGGGTAAAAAATACGTCCCGTTGGTTCCACAGATTTCTATCTCAGGTTACACAAATTTGTTTGTTTGTGAGTGCGCATGGTTGTCTTTCATGTTATACGTCACGTGCAGACTTAGGGTGTGTTGAGATGGACGTGCTGTGGGCTCCTGGAGTCAGGTAAACGGCCAGGTAACAGTAGGCCACATAGTACTGTTGTCCAAAATTTTGTTTTTTTCTCTTTACTAATCACAATTCCTTATGGGTACATTCACATGAAGGGTTTACTAACTACTGATTTACATTTTAGTACTGATTTACATTTCTGTTTTTTATAGTATCTTTGAAGTTGATTTAAAAGTGATTGTTATGATTATCAAGTTGATTTATCTTACGGGCCATGACCAATTTTGCCCCTATCCTGACAGCGTGTATTTCCAGTGAGGATTCTCTGAAACCAGTTAGGGTTCTTTCATTTTCTGCTTTTCGCATCATCCTTTTTGCATTTCACACAGGCTGTGTCCGAATCCACGGGTAGGATGCTTGTGAGTGCGCATTTTGAGGTCGATGACGTCAAAGCGCAGCGACGAGTACTGTCCGAATTCCAAGAATCCTCATTCTCGCGTCCTCAAACGCGTCCTCGCTCCACCCACATTTCGAGGATGGGTCTGATGGATCCTCACAGGAGCAAGGGTATCCCAGCATGCTTTGCACGCCGGCCGCTGGACTCGACATTCGCAACAACAGCGGACGGAGCGGGACAGCAGTACAGCTTAAAATGTAAGTTAGTTAAAAAAAAATAGCGGTCAAAAAAATAAAATACGTGTTTGGGCACTTTTGGTTTGTGTTTTATATACGATCTAATACCGCAAATTGTTTTTTTTTCATGTAATTTAAGGCTAAAACATGCCCCACCGAAAACCAGCTTGAATGTTTAATAGGAAAAAACCCACCGTAAACTAGCTTGATCCCAGCAGGCTTTTAAAAGAAAATAGCGGTAGAAAACTACGCTGAAAGCGGTTCTGTTTATAGACATTTTTCGTTTGTATAAGTACATTTTAAGCAGAAATCAGCGAGAACGAGCTTGTATGGTGGTCCCGTCATAATTCCCTTGTGTGTGTGTTTATTTAGCGAATAAAGCTTCTCATCATTTGTTTTAAGGTTAACACCCCACCGTAAACTTGCTTGAAAGTCTAATAGGAACAAACTCACCATAAAAGAGCTTGCATCTTATGTAATCATGTAACAAACGCCAAAAATAACGAAAACTAAGTTTAATGTTTATTTAAGTTAATTTTTAAGAAACCACATTACAGATTTAATGTTTTTAATTTCATTTTAGGCGGAAAAAAACACAGAACACAATTTTCATCTCCCATGTGGATAAATTAAAATATTGTTTATTGCATGTTTTATCAACTATGATTTATAATCTGACTTTGTTCTTCTATTCCTCTCTATTCTCATCCAGAACCAGTACCTTTAAGGAGCATCTGTAGTTTCATTATGCCCAAGGTGTTCTCTGTTGTTAAATGACAATAAAGCCTTGTAATTCTAATTCCCTTTGTCTGTAGGACTGCAAGTATCCAGGGTCAGGAGAGGGAGTCAGCGGAAAGCCCACTGCTGAAACTTGGCCCTGGTTTGTCCCCATGGACGAGGTGTTGGGACAGAGGCCTTCCACTATGCCTCCTGTCCTTATTGCTTCCATTCCCGAGGACACTCCAGGGCCAAGTGCAGCAGTGGGTGAGACAGAGGACAGGGAGAGTGGTGGAAGGAAGCCGGACTCCTCATCAGGGAGAAAAAGGAGAAGGGCTGATGAACTCCTTGACCTGATCAGGGAGGACATGAGACAACAGAGGGAAGCGGAGGAGAGGAGAGAAAGAAGGATGGACAGATTTTTAGCATTGATGGAAAGGATGGCAGAGAAATGGGTTTTTTTTTCTTTTAGTTTCTTCTGGTTCAGGTTCTATATATGTGTTTGAATGTTTTTGTTATTTGTTTAAATGTAATAAAATTTCTATTAATTGATAACTCTTTTTTGATCATTAACAGTTTTATTATTCAGTTTTAACAAGTAACAACATAGTAAATAAATGGTAAGGGAACACTGTAAGGAATAAAAGTAAAGATAAAAGTAAAATATATACAGTAAACTTGGAAAGCAGGGAGTCTTTGGTGGTGTTGCTAAATCTACTGAACATGGATCGAGGTGGATGGAGAGCAGGAACCGAGATCCGTGGCTGAACGTTTCTGGTTGGCAAGTGGAACATCAGACAGAGTGGTCTGCAGAGGGTGCTTCTGGATGCGTCATCTCACTGTCCACTGCATCGTCCATCAAAAGGGTTTGCTGGGCTGGCTCAATCGACGGCTGTCACATCACTAACATTCAGATATATGCAAAAAAGGAGATCATGAGTATGATACTTGTAACGCTAGCAGATAACAGGACTAAATGATTTTTAAACTTTAAATACAAAGGCCGGTGACGTTTATTGAGCCGTCGCAGCTCCT
The DNA here is from genome assembly GCF_043380555.1 of Nothobranchius furzeri. Classification (NCBI taxonomy): domain Eukaryota; kingdom Metazoa; phylum Chordata; class Actinopteri; order Cyprinodontiformes; family Nothobranchiidae; genus Nothobranchius; species Nothobranchius furzeri. Next base: position 73,180,429 of record NC_091752.1, read on the forward strand.
CAAAAACCACAAATAAAATGAAATATTGCTGTGGATCCATTTTCAACGTCGCTACTAGCTTGTTAGCCTGTTTGCCGCCGTCACGGTAGCTAGGCAACTTGACCTGGGGGCGGGAATAAAAACGAGGCTAGTACTGTCCGAATTCAGAGCCGCTGACTTCCGGTTTTAGCGGTCTTGCAAGGACCAGGCCTTGCTAGACCGGCGAGGACCCGTACTCACAAGCATCCTACCCCTGGATTCGGACACAGCCTGTTTACCCGGTGGATTTTTGAATAAAAGATTAAAAATAATTTAAATGGGACCCGAAGAAGTTCTTGAGGACGCCAAACGGAAAAGACGCTAAGAGACGAAGGTAAGCAATACAGTTTATTTTCCTGACATCAATGTTTTGATCGTAGTCGCGCGTTTCTGTCATTTACTTTTAAGTTCCTAACTGAGTCTATCCACAGTTAATACTGACTTGTTGTTCCTTTGTAACATTAACTGTAAAATAAAAACGAAGTTGCTGCATTTTAAGCCTTAGACACGTTGAGATTAGATCACAGTATTCATTTATCTATGACTCTCTCGCAGCACTGACTGGAAGCATCAGCGGCAATGAAAAGAAAAATGGACATTTTGTCCTTTTTTACCGCTGTTTATAAAGAACAGCGTAGACAGAGAGAGGATGAAAGTCACGAGGGAGCTGAGAAGCAGGATGAAAGAGAAGGAGGAGTTGGTTGGAGAGGAACCAGAGAGGTCAGAGGCTGTCCACCCTGAGAGTGAGGAGGAGGAAGATGTAGGCTGTGAGGGAGAGAGTGAGGAGCAAAAAGAGGGACATCTGCTGTCATGTGCACCGTGTACACTACCGTCAGGTTTGTGGGTGTTGAATCTGTGATTGCAGCTCATGTTGTGTGTAAAATGCATTTGAGGCATGCTGACTCTGGACCAAAATTTCTGTTGTTTATATTTAATAAATAGATAAAATAAGACTCTGAATTAACTAATTATGACTTTTATCCTCATGCTAACATTTATTTTCTTTCAGATATCAGCAAGTGCAAGGAGGACCCACCTACTCAGCCTAGTTTGAGGACATTTCCAGGGACATTAATAGGAGACAGAAGACGCATTTAGCCAAGCTGGTATGAAAGTCATCCTTGGGTTGAATATTCTGTTACTATGGACTCTACTTATTGTCATGCATGCAGACATTTTAGCTCACCAAGTAGCGCAGGAAGTGTGTTTGACTCTCAGTGTGGATTTGGGAACTGGAAAAAAGCAACTGAGAGAGGAGGGGGGGTTTCAGTACGTGCAAAGTCTGAAAGGCATAAGGGTTCAATGATAGCGTGGAGGGACTACCAGAGGGCTGTGAAAGCTAATACAACATTGGCTAATGTACTCGACAAGGACCACAGTAAAAAGGTTAAAGAAAATCGTGAGTATATCAGAACAATTGGTGAAGTGATTTTGCTTACAGCCCGGCAAAACATAGCCCAGAGAGGACACAATGAGTCTGAGGAATCAAATAACAAAGGCAACTTCAGGGAAATTCTTGAAATGGTTGCAAATCATGATCCAGCTGTTAAACGTAGACTCACATCCATTCACAACGCAAAATACACAAGCAAGATCGTTCAAAATGAGGTTCTTGGTTGTTTGGCAGAAATGGTACGCTCTGAAATCATTGAAGAAGTGAAACGCAGTCAGTATTTCAGCATCATGGCAGATGAGACTAAAGATGTTTCAAAACAGGAGCAGATATCATTCATACTCAGGTACTATTATGATGGAGCTATCAAGGAAAGTTTTCTCCATTTTGAATCTGCAGAAAGACTAGATGCAGTGGGCCTTACTGAAAAGATAGTAATAGTCAACCTATTAGGACGCCATGGGTTAGACTACAAAAACAACCTTATAGGCCAAGCATATGACGGTGCTGCTGTAATGAGTGGTAAGCATTCTGGGGTCCAGGCTAAAATTAAAGAGACAGCTCCATTTGCATTTTACATCCATTGCAGTGCCCACTGTCTCAGTTTAGTATTAGTTGATTCTATCAAAGCAGTCCCAGAAGCAGAGGAATGTTTTGCTCTGTTACAGAGTCTCTATGTTTTTACTTCTGGCTCATAGGTACACCCCAAATGGCTAGCTGTGCAAAATGAGATGTATGGCAGCACAAGAGAGCTACAAAAATTAAGTGACACAAGATGGGCTTGCCGATTCATTGCTCTACGCAACATAATGGACAGATTACCTGCCCTAAAACGTGTCCTGCAAGAGACTGCACAAGAGCGCAGGGGAGGAAAATCTTCTGAGGCTCGAGGTCTTCTGGCACAGATTGACCTAGAATTTGTTGTGCATCTTGTTACGATCCGTACATTGTTCGGAGAAACAAAGCTTCTTTCAGATATGCTGCAATCCTCAACTGTTGACCTCTCAAAAGCAGCCGATTTAGTTGAAGGATTGGTGCAGACTTTAACAGATTTCAGGCAGGAGTCCTTTTTTGACAAGTTGTGGGGGGAAGTACTGAACATTTGTGAACAGTGTGATGCTGCCACACAGTCGGAAGCAAAACGACAGATAAAGACAAGCTCCAGACTTCGTGAGTACCACATACTAAGCTCAGTTGGTCAGAGGGAGCTGGCCTCTGACAAAGAAACTTATCCGTCTTCTTTTTTATCCTGTCATTGACTGCATGCTAAGTGAACTGAGCAGACGTTTTTCAAACACCAGTTGTGAGCTGAGCAGTATTCGATCTCTTAACCCTAAAAGTGATGCTTTTTTGAAAGACACCACTTTGTTTGAGTTTGGTCATCTTTTTGATGCTAATATTGAGGATCTGGGGCATGAACTGCATCAGTTCAAGAGACTTTTGGATAGAAAAATAAAGACTGGTGTGGTTGAAAAGCTTTCTGATACAGTGGAGTTGATCCGTTTCACAGAGCCATACAAAGAGGTATTTTACGAGTTCTTTAGACTGTGCAAAATCGCAGTTGCACTCCCAGTAAGTTCTGCCTCTTGTGAGCGGAGTTTTTCAACATTAAAATGAGTAAAAACCTACCTCCGGTCTACCACTATAGATGAGCGCCTTAGCAATCTAGGGGTGCTAAGCATTGAATCCAGATGGGCCAAGGCTCTGAACCTTGAAGCATTTGTAGACCGTTTTGCAAGACAGCACAAACGTAGAATACTGTTATTGTAATGGGACAGATTACTGTGTGACCAATTACTGTGTCACATCTTGATGATGATTTATGCTGTAAAACTAAATCAGCACAAACTTACACAAAAGAAGTGTGTGTGTGTGTGTGTGTGTGTGTGTGTGCGCGTGTGTGTGCGTGTGTGTGTGTGCGCGTGTGTGTGTGTGTGTGTGTGTGTGTGTGTGTGTGTGTGTGTGTTGACTACAAAAAGCAAATTGTATTGTGCAGATATTTTATTTGAATGTTTATTTTTCATATGTACATTTCATATAATCTTCAAATAAAGTCACAAACTGTAATAATTGACTAGAATTGTCTTTTTACTCAAGTCTCATGTTGCGGTGAAGCATTCAGAATTGTTATCTGAGTACCATAAAACATGCCGGTTTTACTTTCACAAGTAAACCATTACTGCATTCGCCGTAATAGTTTACTTGTTCATTGTCTTTTATTATGAATTTTTTTTTCTTGCGCCCCCATGAAAAAATACTGGCCCCACTGTGGCCCCCCTGGAAAATTTGGTCTAGAACCGCCCCTGTAAAGTATATTTGATTGATCGATTGATAATTATTATTTTTATCTCACTCTCATTTTTATTATTACATTACTTTTATCTTATTATTGTCATTTCTTTTTTTTTTTTGAGAAGTAATGTGATTGAGTAAATAGGGTAGGCATAAAAAGCTAGGCTTCAGCCTACACCTGTTTGGTTACTATAATTGAGATTCTGTATTACTGTGTTCTTTCTTTTCCTTTTAAATGACAAAAATCAATAAATAAACATTCATGTTGTCTTGTAATTTTATGACAGTCTCACGGTGCACATGTGTGTTGTTTTCATAGACTTGTGCTTGAAGCTGTGCTCCTGGAGGTGATCCTAACAGAAGGAGATGCAGCTTACCTGTCATTGGCACTGACCTGCAAACACTTCATCACCATTGTTTCAGATCCTGTTTTTAGGAAGAAGGCCCACTTTGCCTGGCTGGATGGTAATAAATGACCAATGATGTTAATGAATTGGCTTAATTTAATTATCATTTTGTTAATAGGTGAGATTCACTGGAGCAGGTTTTCTGCAACCTTCAAGTCTGAGCACGGTCTATACAAAGACTGTGTGGGCTTCACGGGAAAAGGACGAAGAGGAAAGTACCCTCGCTATTACTCTGGTGGGATACCTGGACACTGCCCTGGCTGTCAGCATTGAGCATGTTCAAATGTTCAAACATTGCCAAATAGTCCAGTGAAACATTTCTGCAGCAAGTGCACTCACATGTGTTTTTTTGTAATGTTGAAAAGAACTGCTGCTGTTTAGATTTTTTTGAAACAATATCCTGTTGTTCCTCTGTTTGAGAATAAAGTTTCTTGAAAAATTGGTTGCAGTTTATATAAAAATGATTCAAATGAACTTAATAAAAAAATCTAATTACAGGTAAAACTCAAAACATGAGAATATAGTGAAAAAGTTGATTTATTTCAGTAATAGGACTCATTCCATATAAAGCCAGATATTTCAGCCTTTATTTGTTATAATTGTAATAATTATGGCTTACAGATGATGAAAACCCTGCATTCAAAAATTCAGACAATTAGAATATTACATTAAAAACATCCAACACTGCTTTTAAATAGAAAATTGTCAGACATAAGTACTTTACAATTGGTTTTGCTTTTACTAAAATAAATGAATGTGCAACATTCTAATTTTTGGAGTTTCACATGTTTTTAGAAATTATATTGATATGAAACTAAAATCCATAAAAGTCGTTCTCAGCAGCTGTTCAACAGAGCCATCCTTTTGGAAGTTATTCTTTTTGCTAAAATGGAAAGTTTTCTCCACACATTTACCCAATTTTTTCATTAGGTTACATGATAACATAACAAAAAAATGAAATCAGGACAACTCATTTCATTTGGAGACACAGGTGACACTTAGGAGAGCTGATCTTACATCTTTGGAGGAATTAGGTTTAAATATCAGTTTTAAATACTATGAATAGTCTCATCAAACTCAAATGGTTACAGTTTCCTACAAATAGTATAAAACTAGGCCATTTGTAAAAATCATCCTCATGAGATTTCGAATGACAATGGCATTTAAAAAATACCACACTAATTTAAAAAAATTAAAGTGATGTGAAAAGTGTGAAGAATCAGTCATTCTTTGATGAAGATTATTGAAAATTATAGTTTAAATGATTGTTGACTGTGTCATGTTTAGTACAACGACGTTCAAAAAATATTGTAATAAACAGTAAATATTTATGAATCAGAAATATAGAAATTACGATAGTTTACCTAGAATTATATATTGTTTCATGAACAGTTTGAATCAAGATTTTTTCCAAAACGGTAGCTCGACATTAGCGCCCCCTTCAGTTCCAGAAAGCAATGGCACCGTTTCCATATATGGTATTGTTGTGCCCACTCCCCGCCCCGTGCTACAACTAAGCTAAGCTGTAGCCAACTGTAGTTGTCGAGACACGACCTAGAAGCTGTGCTGTTCTGAGATAATTCGGTAGACTTGGTGAGTTTTGGTAGTCAGTAGTCGGTAGTACAGTCAGTAACGTAGTTGGATCTGGAACATTTACCGTCTTTAGTGAGTGGAGCAGTTCACTTGGTGAGTGGACACCGTTTCTTTGTGAGGGAAAGCACGCTAGCGGCCTAATGGAGTTAGCATCATGCTATCGCTAAATCGCGAGTGGTGGTTTCCCTGTTTAAAATCAACAAACTATTTTATTACCGTTAAATAGTTTTAACAAAGAGATCCCTAGAACAGGCGCGCGCACATGCTGGATTTAGTGAGCCACCAGACAGAACTAAACAGGAGAAACCGTTGTTAGTATTTTTGTAGAGCATCCATCTTCTATTTAGTCTGTAGCTGGAAGAATAGAAGAGAACTCTGGTGAGCAAAGGTCCTCTTTTCCAGACTGGATCTGTCCTCAGCTGATCAGAACCAAAGCGTTGGATCTTTAATCTCCTGCGTTGTTCTGAAGCAGCATCTTAATCAGCTCTCCTGCTTTGTTTCTATTGCAGCTGTTAGCTAAACACGGCTAAAGAAAACCTGCTACCACTTCAGGATCATCCATCAGCTGGGACTGATTCATCGTGTGTTCTTCACCACCTGGACCTGGACAGCATGGACACAGGTAGGGCTGCCACCTTTCAGATATGTAAATAAGTAAATGAGTTGGAGAAGTGGTTTTTCTCTTAGACAGCTGTGTTATTCACACAGGTGTGAAACATCTGTAAACGCCAGATCTGGTGCAGGAAAATGGCTGAACAGGGAGTGGGGACACACTTTGCCTTCTGCGGTTGTAAGTGATAATAATAATAATAATAATAATAATAATACATTAAACTTGTCTAGCGCTTTTTAGGTCAGTCAGGCTTCACAAAAAATGCAATAAACACATAATAAAACAACATGAAACATAGTAAACAGACTGGGGGATGCTGGGTTGATCTTAAGAGAAGGCCAATTTAAAGAAGTGGGTTTTAAGCAGTGACTTAAAAGTAGAAAGAGAGACGGCGTTCCTGATGTTTAGTGGGAGAGAGTTCCAAAGTGTGGGGCAGCGGCTGCAAAGGCTCGATCCCCCATGGTGCCATGTTTTGTTCTGAAAGGGGAAAGGAGGTTGGAGTCAGCAGAACGGAGGTGCCGGGAAGGAGAATGGCGATGGACTGATTATCTTTTTGATTTAAAAGTTGTGAAACTATTCAGTATATCCGTGCTGCAATAAATGGTCTGCAGCGCTAAAGACAAAAACAAAATGCTTACTACAGCCTCCACATGTGACTCCAGAGAGCAGTCGCTAAGTCAGCATGCAGCTCAGTGAATTTAATGTCCTAGTGGAGTGGGTGGTGGTCTTATGGAAACATGAGAGCAAGTCAAACTGCAGCTTTAAGAGCACTCTGAGCAAGAGTTGTTTTTCTACACATCTGTTTTTGATTCACTGTTTAGCAGTTGTCTGACGTTTCTATATAGTTTCTAAAGTAAAGCTGTCGTTTACAACTTTTTCTTGTGTTTCTTGTTTTCTATTTTCATATTCAGGCCAGTTTACACACAGAACTCCAGTTATTGCTAGATTTGTCCAATCTGGGCTGCAGCCGAATCACACAGTCAGTACGCCAACATGCTGCTCCTCTCAACTCACTTCCTCTGTACACACACATCCAACGTCGGAGCTGCACACAGGCAAACTCAGAGTGACATCATGGAATTGGATCAGGAACTTCCTACAGACAGGAAAAGATCTACAGCTAGCATAGCTGTGGATCACACTGGATAACTTCCTATGGTTGCATTTATTTGACTTATTTTATTTTACCACCTCTTACATGAGCTGTCTTTAGTCCATTTGGAATACAAATACAGACAGAAGGACAATATGGGACCAGCTCAATGGCCTTGTGGTACTGTCCTCCCTGGGACTGTGAGATCAGGTTCCATTCTCGGTCGGGTCATACCAAAGACTTTAAAAATGGGTCCCATTGCCTCCCTGCTTGACACTCAGCTTTAAGGGGTTGGATTGGGGGTAAAACCACCAAATAGTTCCTGAGCCCAGCCACTGCTGCTTCTCACCACTCCCCTCCAATGAGATCAGTATGTGATGATGACTATGGGACTTTCTCCATTTTCTTCTTTGTTAATGCATTGCATCACCACCTGGTATCAGAACAGGACTCGGTATTGGAAGATAATCAAAAATCAAACAACTTGGATTCAGATCAGGGGCAAAAATGTGGTTTTAACATAAGTCAGCTTTAAAAACTAAAACAACTGTTTATGAAATAACGTTACCGTAATTAATGACATATTTTCCTAGTTTACATTATGTTGTTTGAAACCAAGGGTCTCATTATCTGAACTTTTTAACTTGTTGGATCATGAATCTGTTTAAAAACTTTGCTCTATATCAGGGTTGTTCCTGGCTCAGACTGAGGCAGAGGTGGTACCATCCTGACCGTGCGCCAGCACATGCGTACTCTGTGCATTCAACTGCCTCACTTTTTTAAAGGCTAAATATGTTTTCGTTAAGTGTTCTAATCTAAGCTTCTGGCGATTAATAGAATATTCCATTTGACAACGTTTCAAGTGAAACAAAACTGGTTTGCTGCTAAAAAATATGAAATAAAACAACAAAATGATCAGGCTGAAATAACAGACTCTTATTATGAAAGGCTCAATAATATGCATCAGATTGGTGTTTAGTTCCTTTTTCCCATCTGATATTTATAGTTAAAATATTTTTATATATTTGACCTACATTTCAGTAACATTTTAGGTTTGTATTAATAACACTCATCTTAGTCATAATAACACATAAATATATGCAGTAAAATATAATGCATTTCATTAACATGCACTTGTGTTGGAAATGGTAATAACATTTAATTTCTGCTGCTAACAATGTAAAGGTGGCATGTCTATTATGTACGGGTTAGCAATAATCCAGTTCAAATTATGTTCAAAGATAGAAGCGTTTGTGAATTATATACCACAATGGCTTGCCGTAGTCTTTTAGATGTAATGTGACCCGTATCTGCAGCGGTTCTGATCCGTAGTGCTGCAGGATGCAGAATAAACAGGATGGTGGGGACTTTTCATCCGCTTGTAGAGTTTAGTCTTTCATAGTTTTACGATCATCATCATCATATATTTTTCTGTGCGCCACTTGATCGCGAGACTGCTACCTGTTAGCTTTAGCATTAGCTAATCTGCGTGTAGCTGCACTTTTGATCCCAAAGTTTGGACCGGTTCTGCCTTTGTGCCTTTGTTGGTTCCTTTATTTTCCTCCACTGCATCCAGATGACCACACTGTGCGCCAGTAAAAAGCATTTTCTTACACGTAACTTACTTTTGTTCAACAAAGTTCTGGGGAAAATAGTAATTCAAAGATGTTTCACCCGTGCTACGTTTAAAAATAGACAGACACGCACAGACAGTTACAGCCCTGCTCCGATATGGAAGAGCTGGGGGAAAATCAGGACGTTAATAGCACCAACCATAGGTATGTACCAACTAGCGATAAAAGCAAATTTTGATCTTTTTCTGCAGCGGTTTTAGCTTTTTTCGGTGCACCGCTGCTGGTACAGCGCCCTGTAGTGGCGCAACGCTGCAACTGCAGTTACAGTAACATCCATATAGCTGGGGGCAGAGTGAAATCAGGCTGGGGCGGCACAAAAATAGCTGGAGGCGGCCGCCACGCAAATTTGAATACAGGAAAACCCTGTATATGTGCCCCTTTTTAACTTTGAGCACCCGCCCCTTCAAAGGTCTCTGCACGGCCCTGCTCTATCTGCTTCCTTTACAGCACCTGCTGAGCTCATTTAAAGGAGTCTCCTAGCGTCTTCACACGGATGACATCCAACTGTACATCTCCTTTAAGCCCCATGAGATGTCTACGCTGCAGCTGTTACTCTCCTGCTTAGACTCCATTAAAACCTGGATGGTGGGAGCTTTCTACAGCTGAATGAAGATAAGACTGAGATCTTCATCTGTGCCCCAGAGAAGCTGGTTCCCAAAGTCAGAGACTCTCTTGGTCAGCTTGCTTCTCACACCAAACCCTCTGTCAGGAATCTTGGCGTGACCTTTGACCCAGCTGTCACCCTGGATTCTCATGCCAGTTCTCTTGTTGGCTCTTCCTTCTTCCATCTCAGGAACGTTGCTAAGCTGTGTAACGTGATGAAGGAGCCATTTCTACCCTAACAGCTGTTTCCTTTTGACACAGTGTCAGTGTGTCTGAAACAGCCTGAAGGTCATACAGTCGTTTCTAAACTGTTTACATTCCAGCATGAAGACAGAAGAAAGAAGAATGAATTCTTTCCTTTTGATTAATCAAAGAACTCTATTTTAATAAAGCTAATCCATCAAAGTGTTAGTCGATATAACAAGATGTGACCGACCTGTGAAATTAAAATATTAATTATTTTATTATGATCTTAGAAATGAAGTAATGTAACTTTAAATGGTTCAACAGGACCCATTTCACGTAGTGTTAAAAGGACTTGACACATTTTTTCACTGATCCAATCAGAATCTTACAGATCTGACGGAGGCGTGCTTCTGACGGTGTTTGGTAATTTTCATTCAACAATAAACCAAAACATCCGAGGTATAAAACAGATGCCACGTCAGCTCTAATGCAGTTCAAAGCGTTCCAGAGCAAAGTGACGGAGTGGCCAATCCTGAACTTTAACTCTTCAACCGAAAGAACCACGACAAGCTGAGAAAATCCAGTCGCTATAACAACAAGCAACGACAACAGCTCCTTTCAGAATAAGAGCTCCACTGACCCAGGCTGGGTCTGAACAGACGCCAAGACAAGAGTCGTGTGCCGGCAGTGTTGGGGTTATAAGGTGAACGAATAATTTATAAGCTTTACTTACTTTTGGATTCTTCAATAAATTCTGTAAATATGGGAATATTTACCGATTTATTAATCAATTAAGATATTCTTAGATATCTAAGGGGCACCACCCATTCTGATTAGAAAGGGAAAATTAATTGAATCCAAACTCGTATCAATCTGTCTGAAGTTGTGGGCATCCGTTTTAGGAGCAGTGATTTTCAGTCAACACAAAAAAAGTCGCTTGAGGCAAAACTGAATTGAATAACATTTAATTAAACAATGGAATAATAATGTAAAACAATCTGATATAATTGAAGATGTGTGTGTATTCAAAATGGTGTTCAAGGTGTGTGCGTGTGTGTGAGTGTGTGTGTGTGTGTGTGTGTGTGTGTGTGTGTGTGTGTGAGTGTGTGTGTGTGTGTGTTCGTATATGGATTCAAAATGGAGTCTTGAATTCAAGATGTCTGACCCCTTTGTCTGGCTGAAGTTGTGTGTATAAGTGTGGGTGGCAACTTGCACTTTAACTTCCAAAGCACTTAGACTCAGAAGTAACTTAACCTCAAATCACTCAAAACATTTCAAAATGGTCATGAAGCTTCACCAAAGATAAATCATAAATTACTATCTGATAGGTTAACAGCTTGGCCACAGCAGAAACCATTTTAAGATATTAAACAATGACCAATGAATGGTGTACTCTTGGAATACTCCCGACGGGCGTATTTGGGTACGAAAAAGAGAAAACCCATCTCCTATTTTGAAGCAAATCACGCGGTTGACTGCTTATTTTAGTCTATAAAGGAAACGGGAGAAGATAGAGAGAGAGAAGAGGAAGAACTCTTATCACCAGAACAGCGAGGCGTCCCTCACTGTTTGATTTGACGGTTCTCCGTTGTTTTAATCGCCGTTCTCCGTCGGTTTGATGGACCTCCGCTGTTTTCCAGCGTTCTCCGTCGGTTTGATGGACCTCCGCTGTTTTCCAGCCAGGTTCTGTCCTCACACAAACTGGATCGTAGCAAGGAACGTTTCCTCATACATTGGCTGGAGATCAGCACCAGGAAAGCAGACCTGGTGGGTTTGTGTGGCTTGGCTTTTCAGCGGTTCCGTGAGCTCCACTTCAACACTTAGACCTCCCGCGTGCTCGCGTTGACCAGAGCGATCGCAGCAGAATCTCTTCAAGTCAGTTGACTGAACGAAAGACAAAGAACGATGTCGTGTCGTTGTAATTTATAGCTTTGGAGCTGGCGGGAAAACTGTCCATGAGCTCCCGCACATGCGCAGAACGTGTTTCTGGTATTCGGAGGTGACGTCATCACATTGCTTCCGTGTGCAAAGCATCATGGGAAATGAAGTGTCAGCTGGCGCTGGTGTTTAATATGCTTTTCAGGGCAATTTAGCACAGTCTGTTGGAGAAAATTACTGCAGCAATTTCTCACGAGGGCATACCCTCAACAGCAGTATCTCGAGACGGGTCTGGTCGGAACCGCAGCTCTGCTACCAGCTCGGTGTCCAGAGAGGGTCCGGGTGGACCTCGGCATTCCTGATCTCACAGAGGACTTCCACCAGGTAGGTAGGCGCGGCTTAATGGTGTCTCATGCAGTTCTGAAACGAATCCCAGCTTATTCCAAACCAACATCTTCAGTTCCCGTCAGAACTAATCGCTTCTTCAGATTTGCGGGTTCTGATTTACATGACACGTCATCCATTCACCGCCTCATCCATTTTTAGTCGCACTATACACTTAGTTCTTAAATAAGCCTAGTTTAATTGTTAGTAATAACATTTCTTAACTTTTAAACGTGACTCGTTCTATTCTGTTGTCTCTGAGTGAATACATAACGGTTACATGATCTCTGCATTAAAAAGACCCGATCTTCTGGTTTAACCAACCCCGATCCATGAGGCGGATTTCATATTTCCTATGGAATCCCACGCCTTACGGCTCATTAATTAAAATGTAAGAACCTCATTTTTCCCTTACAGCTGAGTCCCATTCTGTCCCGCTCTGAACTTGAGACAGTTCTCCACACCTTCATCTCCTCACGCTTAGACTACTGTAACTCTCTTTTCACGTGTCTGAGCAGAACCTCCCTGAACCGTCTACAGGTGGTTCAGAACGCCTGTGCTCGGCTTCTGACCAAGTCCTCCAAACACACCCACATCACCCCGATTCATGAAAAAAACACTAAAACTGAGTTATTTTCTAGAAAAGACTTTTTTTTTTTTTGCCTGGGGTGTTTAGTACAAATCAGTCTTGATTATGTTATGAAATATCTAAACTTTAGAATTTTTTGCATGTATAGTTTTTACATAGCAACACATTTAAAATGTACTATACACTCGAGCCATTAGAGGACAAAAACGTCCCATTGACTTTAATGCAAACCACAGTTCTTGATCCTGTATCATCTGCAACAAATATCATGCTTTCTGTGATGTCATTGAAGTCAATGGGACGTTTTTGTCCATAACAGGCACAAGAGGGTGGTAAATTTTTAATCTGCTGCTACACAAAAACTAAAAAAGCATAAAATGTGATATTTTGCTAGACTCTTGACATATCCAAGGCTAATTCCATGCTGTCGCTCTTTTTAAAACACAGAAACAGTTTTGTTTACCTGTTTGTAGCTACAGTTTCGCCGGCAGCTGTCGGCGAAACTGTAGCTACAAACAGGTAAACAAAACTGTTTCTGTGTTTAAAAAAGAACGAAAGAATGGATTTAGAAAGACACAGCAAGAACACACCTAAGAGGTTTTGTTACCTGTTTTTTTAGAAAATAACTCGGTGCTGGTTTTTTTTTTTTTTCTTTTTTTTTTCTTCATAAATTACATCAATGAATTTTGAGTATTCAAACTGGAATTTCAGGGGTTAAAATCTTCAAAATGATTGAATTTTTTTATATGTTTGAGCAGGGCTGAAGTTGTTCAACAGATCTATGAAAAAAAAAGTAAAAAAAAAAAAAAACATTAATGTATACATTTTTTATAGCCACTTTTACAAGCGGACGTTTTTGTCCTCTAATGACTCTTGTATGAAAATTAAAGTGAAGCCTGAGGGTCAAGGCTCATATGATTTATAGAGTCTCAAAGTTCAGTTTCCAGTTGTAAATACATTTCATTCTACTGTCAGTTTAAAGAAATAATACAGCTGTTATATGTGTGAAAACACAGTTACAGCTGTCTGTAATTCACATAATATGTTTCTGTGTTTCCTACAGATTTTCAACAATAAGAAGCTTCAGAAGAACAGAGTGCTCGTGTCAACCACCAGCACCTAGATTTTCTCCACAAAAAGGAGGAACAGGAGAAACTCTGGTCTAGTATGGAGGGAGAGCATATCCATTTGAATAAGGAGACTGATGCTGCCAGGCTTCAATCCTTTAGCCAAAAAACACATTTAAACAAACACACGAGAGTCCAGACAAAGCAGAAACATTTTGCCTGTGAGCACTGTGGACAAATGTTTCACCAAAAGACTAATTTAAACAACCACATGAGAGTCCACACAGGACTGAAGCCCTTTCCTTGTGAGCTCTGTGGAAAGAAATTTAGCTTAAAGTCAACTTTAAACACACACATGAGAGTCCACACAGGACAGATGCCTTTTGCTTGTGAGCTCTGTGGACAAAGATTTAACCGAAAGTCAACTTTAAACAGTCACATGAGAGTCCACACAGGAGAGAAATCTTTTGTCTGTGAGCTCTGTGGAACAAGATTTAGCCAAAAGACAAACTTAACCACACACATGAGAGTCCACACAGGAGAAAAGCCCTTTCCTTGTGAGCTCTGTGGAAAGAAATTTAGCTTAAAGTCAACTTTAAACATTCACATGAGAGTCCACGCTGGACAGAAGCCTTTTGCTTGTGAGCTCTGTGGACAAAGATTTAGCCGAAAGACAAATTTAAACAGTCACATGAGAGTCCACACTGGAGAGAAGCCTTTTGCTTGTGAGCTCTGTGGTAATAGATTTAGTGAAAAGGGAAGTTTAAACACACACATGAGAGTCCACACTGGAGAGAAGCCCTTTCCTTGTGAGCTTTGTGGAAAGAAATTTAGCTTAAAGTCAACTTTAAACAGTCACATGAGAGTCCACGCTGGACAGAAGCCTTTTGCTTGTGAGCTCTGTGTAAAAAGATTTAGCCAAAAGACAGATTTAAACAAACACATGAGAGTCCACACTGGAGAGAAGCCTTTTGCTTGTGAGCTCTGTGTAAAAAGATTTAGCCAAAAGACACATTTAAACAGTCACATGAGAGTCCACACTGGAGATGAGCCCTTTCCTTGTGAGCTCTGTGGAAAGAAATTTAGCTTAAAGTCAACTTTAAACAGTCACTTGAGAGTCCACACAGGACAGATGCCTTTTGCTTGTGAGCTCTGTGGACATAGATTTAGCCGAAAGACACATTTAAACAGTCACATGAGAGTCCACACTGGAGAGAAGCCTTTTGCTTGTGAGCTCTGTGTAAAAAGATTTAGCCAAAAGATAAATTTAAACAGTCACATGAGAGTCCACACTGGAGAGAAGCCTTTCGCCTGTGAGCTGTGTGGTAATAGATTTAGTGAAAAGGGAAGTTTAAACAGTCACATGAGAGTCCACACTGGAGAGAAGCCCTTTCCTTGTGAGTTCTGTGGAAAGAAATTTAGCTTCAAGTCAACTTTAAACAGACACATGAGAGTCCACACTGGACAGAAGCCTTTTGCTTGTGAGCTCTGTGTAAAAAGATTTAGCCAAAAGACACATTTAAACAGTCACATGAGAGTCCACACTGGCTTTTCGCCTGTGAGTTCGGTGGAAAAGATTTACCCAAAAGATCAGTTTAAACGGTCACAAAAGAGTCCATAAAGGACAGAAGCCTTTTGCTTGTGAGCTCTGTGGATGAAGGTTTAGCTGAAAGAAAACTTAAAACAATCATCTAAGCATCCACTAGGGCTGAACGATCTATTGAAGGCGTCTCCAACCTTTTTTGGCCCGTGGGCTACTTTTACACAATGAAGTACAGCAGAGTTACTGCCATATGATTTATTTACATTGATATGTTCCATGTGTGAATGTGCTTATGTTAAACATGCTATACTTACTATATTAACATGCATTGTACTCACAAGTTGATTTCTCTGTATTTCAGTACATCAGTATATACGCGCTGTGCCAGAGCGTCAGTACTGACACGCGATCGTTCATGTTGGTTCATTTCCTTTAATGTTTTCTGTCTTTTATTTGTGCCTGATGTGTTTCGCTGCTGTGGAGCCGGGCGCATCACCTTGTCCTCCGGTGACGCACCGATCACTGATGCGGCCGCCAAGCAGGGAGCACTCCGCTGTTTTTGCGGTCGGTAGATCTTTTAGAACTGCAGTTCAAAGGTAACTCATAAGGTGAATATATATGAACCCAGGTAGCAGTTTCTCTTTAGGATTGAGAGGAGATGCAGGAAGATAATAAACAGGCAGGACAGAAAAATAGTTAAATAAAAACAAGTTAGTTTTTGTACCTGGTTGCAACAAACAGACACCATTGAAGGTAATCAGAAGTGTGGAACAGAAAATGAAATAATTATTTTAATGTTTAGAGCAGCAGGAACTCCGAGAAGCTGCAGGCGCATCAGTGAGTTTGCGGCCGCTGCGCAGGGGGAGGGGGGAGAGGGCTGAAGCAGAAACTACCGTTGTTAAAAGAAATGTGTTTAACTTTGAAAATGTGGGCGCAATTTTAATTGTCAAAAACTCCAGTGAACCATTAGTTCATTTTGCTCAAATAGAAATAGAGGCCTGCCTCCAATTCTGGCCCTCCTTCCAATAAAGGCCTGGAGCTTGATGTGCTTGAGTCAAATACAGGCCCGGGCCTGTATTAGAGGATTTACAGTAACTTTTTAAGCGCACAGGAACAGCTAACCTGTAAAGCTGATGATATTTTAAATAAAATACAAGCTAAATGTGATGAAAACACAAAAGTCTAAATAGTTTGAATTGAAGTAAAAAATGTAAAATCAGAAATAAGACTTGTTCCTGCTCTCCTGATGTACTGAATAATTTTTATGGGGGTTTTTTTTTTTTGGTCATGAAAGTTAAGTTTTGCTGCGTTTATTGCTGACAATATGAAGGTTGGAGGTTTATCCTTTTTTCTGCATCTTGTAGGTTTTTTTCTCCGCACGTCTCTAAATAAAGTAAAACTTTCTAGTGCAGAGTGGAGACAACCCATAGAAGCACTGATTTGATCTCATTTCAGAGAAAAATAGAACAGGTTAGATGCACCTAATAAATAAAACTATAACAAACTCAGGAATCTGTTTCTTTGCTTCACTGTTCTGGTGCTGAGAATATCACTAATGCGGATCAAAGGAGATACACAGATGAATGCACCTCTTATTTATTATTTGGAAACTACATTTACTGCAGCTGGCAGAGGCAGAGATTTTTTCTATATATACACGGAATTTACAGAATCATTTTAAATGTTAATTGGGGAAGACTGCAGGAGGGAGCGGTAAAATACAGGGGGTCCCCAGCAAAAACAAACTTGACGAGCCTGATGAAACCCGCTGGTTTTCCATCAGGCAGTCACGGGGCAGCTCCAACGACCCAGTGGCTGTGCTGGGTCAATGTTATCGAGCTTAGTCCGGCTCGGCCGTGAACGAGCTGAAGCGACGTCGTGCTCTGCTTAAGAAGAGGTGTTTTTTTCCCGCTTTAGAAGAAGCGTTCAACGTGTTTTTACGCTTTCTCCGAGACATGTCACGTCGCTAAGTTATTAGCGCCGCGCGCTAACACGTCAATAGTGCAGCTTAGACTGCTGGAGGCTTTAAGGGTTCAGATGAAACACCCGACCTCTCAGGCTGCTCACACATCGATCTTAAGTTGTCGCTGTTGCGCTCACGCCATAATACAGTATTAGATGCGGTTAAAGTCAGACATGAAAAAATAAATAAATTTTACATGAATAAGTGATGCTTAGCCTGGTGGGGAGAGGAAACCCTGTCAAGATCGTCAACGCTCATTTATCTTAATGCTATTGAAACATGTAAACCAAAAAGCATTATATCCACTGCTACCTTTATGCTGTAACTTCACCCTGCCCTGCCTGCTCCTCCTTGCTGCCTGCCGGCTGTGATCACAAGCAACAACATAGTAGTTCCCGCTGCTTCCTCGGGAAACAGCTAAAAAAAAAAAATCAAAACTTGGGATCTTGTAGGCGTGGCGGTGGGATTTCAGCCGTGGCGGCCCTCCATGGCTACGCCTGTGTAAGGGAAACCCTGGTGTAGTTACTGTGTAAAGCAGTATATACTAGGAATGATTAATAAAAATAAAAACTAGAATTGAACCTGAGTTACATGGTAATAACAGTTTAAGAATTCAGAAACAATTCACTAACTAAGTAATTACCATGTAAGTACTAAGTAAATAGAGGACTGTAAAAGAAAGCGCTGCCAATAATTGTACTTAATATACTTTTATGTTTGTGTGCTATGTTCTTTGTCAATATTCTTTGATTTTATTTTACACAACATGATGTGACATTTTAACTATTTCATTTCACTTGTGATTGTTTTAACTATGTGAAGCACATTGGGCTACCGTTTTGTGTATGAAATGGGCTATATAATAAACTTGACTTGAGAGAGAGTTCACAATCATGTTTTGTTACTAAATGAGACACTCAGCTGAAACTGGGGGAAATATATGATGAATCTAAATCACAGGAGATGTCCAGAGTTTTTAAAGCTCGTGTTCATCATGTTGTGGGGACCACAAAGAGGCTACACTCACACCCAGTTCTTGGTACCACAGACGTATATATTGACTTGGGACTGTTTGTATGTAAATATTGTTGACTGCTTGGCCGCTTGATCAGAACCAGAAACGTATGTGTAACAGACCATCTGGGTGTTCAAGGGGCCGTATGTGGAGGGCCACACAGAGGCTACGCTCACACCCAGTTCTTTGGACTGTTTGTATGTAGATGTAGCAGGACTGGTTGGTGTCTCAACCAGTTGATCGGCCAGCCTATCACACATATTAATCAAACCAGCCCACCATTAAAACATATTACAGATGATAACAACTCTACTGCTTGTACTATAAGATTAATGCACACAATTTAATTTAAGACATTTAAAGAGCAAGTCACCCCCTACAAGAAACTTACTTCACTCCCACTTCATGTTTGAAAAATGCAACAAATGCTGTTGCTTGGCAGACCGAGAGGAAGGAGCCGCCAACAAATACACACACACACACAGGCTCACAATGGAATTATGACATCACAATATACCAGATGACATCATAGCATACCTCTTAGCCAATAGCGGTGGCAGATTTAAATTCAAATACAGTGCAGAATTTTTCCCTGACGACGTCGCAACACTGACAGTTTTAGGCAGAATATTTGAATTTTAACCAAGATGCACTGAACTGCCAAATTATTGACTACACGTGTCTGTAGCATGATTAGACACTCCTTTATATAGTTTATCAGCAAAAATAAAAGTGATTTGGGGGTGACTTGCTCTTTAACTGCATGTGTGCACGTGTGTGTTTGCACTGAATGTGTTTGTGCACATGGTTCACACGTGTGTAGGGTTAATCTACATACTAGAACTAACGCTGTTGCTATCAGCTTTGTTAGATTCTGAGAAAGACAAACAAGTTAACTTATGAAGCTTCTATCATATATAAACATCTAGGATATTAATATAATCGATAGAAGTTCATACACCAACAAGCTTGGTTTATATTTAATCTACGGATTAATATTTAATTTAAGTTGTTTAAATTAATAGCAAAAGTTTATTTATTAAACAGAAGACTTAATAAGGTTCTTTGCTGATTCAATAACTGAAAATGCACACCATTCTGTGTTTCATTCAAAGTAGAGTCAGGTTTAAAAATTTAAGAATTTATTACTAACAATTTCAAATCTGACAACTTAAAATAGACAATTTATGAATAACAATTTATAAATGACAAATTTGAACAACAATTTTGATATTAAAACTTGTTATTAAAGCAACCCCTGTGTCTGGATGGAAAACTAAGTGGAATGATGAGGTTTGGATGCGTGAATGAAATCTCAGAAGCTTTCTTTCAGAGGGAGAACGCGTTCTGGGTGAAACGTTGGTTTTGCAGCTAGCTGATGGTTTCTTAGAGAGAACAACATCGGACGCAATCTGTGTTCTACCTCACCGTTCAGACGACCCTCTGTGTGGATCTGGAGGTCTGGAGGATGTTGTCAGCCTCGGGGGTACTCAGGTCCGGCAGATGACCAAGGGTACTGACTTTCTCTGGTCCTAGAGTTGCCGTGAGGTGCACAGGTAGATGTGGCTTTGCATCCGGGCAGATTCTTAAGGAATCTCGTAGTGTCAGCTGGTTATAGGTGTGTTTATTCAGAGCTATTCTATCGGCGTGACAGAACGCTTAGTGAGGAGTCAGGCGGCCGACCCTTCTCCTCTGGGATATTCTCGTTGCCACGAAGAAGTATCAGCTTGGTTCAAGAACTGAACTTAAGCTGTGGAGCTTTGGTTTTAACAAAACCTCAGAACACGCCCTCTCAGACACAGGAAGCATGACTATGGAAGACATGTGAGGCAGTTACCTTGAAGTGAGTCCTGCATGAGGTGTAAACACGTGCAAAAGACCTTCTGGTTACTGAACACACATTACTGATTATCATAAATAATAATTAATATTAACCAAAGAATAATAAGTCATTTCATTAGTTAAAAATACATTTATAATGAACCATGATGATCATTTATGATGATTATAGTAAACCTTATAATAAAAGAGTTTATTAAATTATTTGATTAGAGTTGAAGGTCCTTCATCTCGTGATGGAACAGCAAACAGATAAACAGTCAGATTGAAGACGGTGTTATTGTAGACTAATCGGCTCCTGGTGGTTTAATCTGTGGATGGAAGTTACAGCTCGACCCAGCTGTGACCCAGCTGGAAAGAGTGAACTTTGCCCCACAAAATGAGGCCATTCATGATGCTACACGTGCGACCATCAAGAACAAAGTAGAAATTCAGCGAAAGAAAGCAAATTGACTATATATTAATTTGGTACAAGTGTGAACCTAGAGCCCCACGTTATTATTTTAGGTACGGAGAGTGATCACGCTAGATCAAACAATGGGCTGAGACAATGGCTGTGTCTCAATTCAGGGTCTGCATCCTACGTCGGCCGGATTCGTCGGCCGGTCACGTCACAGCGCCGCGACTAGGCCTGTCCCAATTCGAAGACTCCTTCAAATGCGGTCGACGAATGCGGCCTTCTTTTCGCCTGAATGAAGGATGGGTCCGGTGTATCCTTCAATGGGTAGCATTTCCCAAGTTGCCTTGCGGGCCGGCCGGCAGAAAAACGGTGGACAGTGAAGCGGGAGCTGTTGGAGAGGATTGCGCATATAAATGTCAGTATAAACTTGAAAACTGTTAGGTTAAGGACTTTTGGTGATACATGAACGTTATTTTAGTTAGAAATGTTACAGTGAAAGTGCTTGTATTGCGGTCTCGGCTCGTATGTTCGGCCGCTCGGTGTCGTACTTCTCCCGCTACGTTTCCCCCCTGATTTTAATAGGAGTTTGTATTTTAGGTACAAGAGAAAACCAGGGAATTTATTAAGCTTAGGGCGGAGATGGACCACATGATCACTGGAGCAAAGTATTCGGCGGCTGTGGCATGGAGGTACAATAACAACATCTCATATTTTAAAAACTCGTTTGAGTTTATTTTTTTCTGCGAAAACATGAAAGGAATAACCCGTTGTCCTCTTTTCTCATCTGTTTTTTTTTCTTACATGTTTGTTAAGACTATTCTGGAGAAAATGGGCATCCAGGGGAAGGTGCCAGCGATGACCAGCTTCTGGAGCTGATCTGGGAGGACATGAGGCTGCAGATGGAGGCAGAGCAGCAGAGGGCACAGGAGAGAAGGGAGAACTTTGACAGGTTTTTACTTTGCTAGAAAAAAATGGTTAATAAAGATTAAACATGTACATATAAAAGAAATATCTAAATAAAATCAGTTCTGCATTAAACTCTTGAATTTAATTTTGGTTTACAAATGAGAATTGTTTACTAGAGGGTATCCCGCTGGGTCTGAAAAGTCTTAAAAGGTGATAAATCGGTTTTGGTCAAATTAAGACCCTTAGAAAGTATTAAAAACTATTATCACATCTTTGCTCAGGCTCAGTCGAAAGTATTTTCTCCGAATTAGCTCTCCAACAGTCAAGGAAATTATTAAAGATCTAAATAAAACTTCGAGCTCCATCGTTTAAAGTTCCTTCTCCCTTCTGCTCAGCGGTTCCACGGTTGCTAGGCGACGGAACGTTCGCCGAGGGAGAGGCGAGAATTCATGAAGGCTAGGCCTGTCCAAATTCACAGCCGTTAACATCCGGTCTACCCGGCTGACGGAGGACCCAGCCCACGTCGGCCGAGCAGGCTGGGTCCTTCGAAGGATGCAGACCCTGAATTGAGACACAGCCAATGTCTTCCTCCAAACTTGAGTTTATTTACATACAATGCATAAAACAAGTTCTTCTGTTACAACCTCAACCAGGTCTGGGATCCTGGGAGGGCTAACACAGGTATGTGAGTGCAAAAAAAAAGGGGGAGCAGTACACCAAATCATATTTGACAAAACAAACATTTTATCAACAAAAAGCGTCCCTCCTCGTCGTCGACATCTTCCTCCGCTTATCCGGGTCCGGGTCGCGGGGGCAGCATCCCAACTAGGGAGCTCCAGACCGTCCTCTCCCCGGCCACCTCCACCAGCTCCTCCGGCAGGACCCCAAGGCGTTCCCGGACCAGATTGGAGATGTAACCTCTCCAACGTGTCCTGGGTCGACCCGGGGGCCTCCTGCCGGCAGGACATGCCCGAAACACCTCCCCAGGGAGGCGTCCAGGAGGCATCCTGACCAGATGCCCAAACCACCTCAACTGACTCCTTTCGATCCGGAGGAGCAGTGGTTCTACTCAGAGTCCCTCCCGAATGTCCGAGCTCCTCACCCTATCTCTAAGGCTGAGCCCGGCCACCCTACGGAGGAAACTCATTTAGGCCGCTTGTTTCCGCGATCTCGTTCTTTCGGTCATTACCCAAAGCTCATGACCATAGGTGAGGATTGGGACGTAGATCCATGGACGTAATTTTCACTTTAGAAGTGGGGGGACACCGGGGACGGGGGAGGGGGGGGGGGGGGGGTCTTTACAGTATGCTCTAATGGGAAACAGGCTTCAACACAAACGGTTGTTTTCCCTCTTGGTCCTAGAGCTCAACCAGTGTCATTTTAATATAGCGTAATATTGTTTTTGCATGGTAAAAAGTGCAGGGGTCAAAACTTGACTTTGGAAAAAGTGGGGGGGACATGTCCCCCCTGTCCCCCCCCCCAAAATTACGTCCATGCGTAGATCGACCGGTAAATCGAGAGCCTGGCTTTCTGGCTCAGCTCCCTCTTCACCACGACAGATCGGCTCAGCGTCCACATCACTGCAGATGCTGAACCAATCCGTCTGTCGATCCCCCGATCCCTCCTACCCTCACTCGTGAACAAGACCCTAAGACACTTAAACTCCTCCACTTGAGGTAGGACCTCTCTCCCGACCCGGAGTTGGCAAGCCACCCTTTTCCGGGCGAGAACCAAAAAGCGTCCCTACGGGAGATAAACGACAACACAAAATGGAAGAAGACTCGTTAAGACAAAAATGATATTCCAGAAATGTTCTGAGTAATATGGCCCTTTAACACTCGGCTGTTACGACACCTGGGTTTTACAATGGTTGGCCGTATTATTATTACTGTTTAGTCAGAATTTTTCCCCCTGCTTTGGTAGTTTTCTTCCCATTGTTTTGTTTTCTTTTGGAGTGACAACACCACATCCAGATACAAGATGGCCGCCTCCATGCTGTTGTCCAGTAACCATGGAAACCACAATGAGCACCGGCAGCCTCATCACTAGTGGATCCCTCCACAGTTCTTCAGGTGGAAGCAATTGGACTAATCGTTTTCTCTGGATCTGGAAAGGATAAAAGGCTGGAGGAACTTTCATTCTGGGAGCTGCTTGTAACCAAGTAGACTCCCTTTGGGCTGGTTTCAGGGTTTTAGAAGTTTAAACATCTTGAAAAAATAATTCCTCAGCTTTTATTAAGTCTCTCTTTGGGTTTAGCAATTACTCTTGGTAAAAGAACTACAGTGGCCACTGTTAGAGTTTGAGAGTCTTTTGTGGTTAAGTTGCTGAATTATGTAGAAGGTGAATGCTTCTTTAGGTTTTGGAAATAACCCTGAGTCTTTTAGTTAATCCATCCCACATCTTTCTTTCTTTTGTACCATCCTGCTGGACACTTAGGTCTGAATGGTTTTCTTTTGGTGCTGCCAGTGAAAAGATCTGAGCCTTAGTCTCCTGCTTTATTTTATACGAACACTTGGACTCTTGAGTTTTATGGGCTGTGTTAGTGTATTGCTGTTAGGATTTCCAGCCCTTGGTTTTGTGTTATCCTCTAATGCAGGGGTTCCCAAAAGTTTTCAGTCCGTGACCCGTAAATTAACAGTTTCAAAGTCTCGCGACCCCCTGGAGATGAGTGAAATAATTAAACACACACGTGGAACTTTATCTTTGAGTTCCACGTGTGTGTTTAAAAGTTCCACGTTTAAGTTGTACCCAAATAGACAGGTTTAGAACCCTCAACAGGTAAATATGGCACGAATTTACATTTGAAAACTGTAAACGGCGACTCTGAAAACATTCTTGCTGTTGTGTGCAAACTTTAACATGTAACAATCCTTGGCAGTTTTGATAAGAACAAGGCAGTCAGTTAGCATTTTGGTTCATTTTCAGCTTCTAAAGTGACAGCAACTCAGAACCACAACCATCTCCACACTTTCTCCCTAATTTTACTCTCTCCCGTCCCCCTCCCTGCACATGCTCACACATACACAGCGTTGCCATGGCAACAAATGGACATGCATCTCTGCCTCCCTTGAGTAAACATTTCCAGAACATATTAAAACAACACTCCTAAACGGGTTACAAATGTTTGTAACAAATGCAATTCTTGAAGAAATCTTAAAAAATGGTAACGGAAAAGTGCTTTCATTTCAATGTAGCAAAAATAAATAAATAAAAATAAAACTCATGCAAAGTCACAAACAATGTAATACAGAGGAACTTTGTTTCCGTGCTCATTCACATTTTCAGAATGTATGAGATGGGTGGGCAATATGCTTGGAGCCCAGTTAGTCCATTCTGGGTTTAATTTTAGAGATGGCCACTCGAAGATCATCCTGCACGTTAAGACGTGATCTGTATTAATTTTTAATATATGTGAGGGGTGAGAAAGTCTTTTCACACAGGTATGTGGAGCCAAACGGCATCAGAATGTCAATCGCAGCCTTAGAAAGCTGTGGATATTCTCTCTCAACTGAAATCCAGACCTCAGCGAGCATCTTTGAGTTAAAAGCGCTCTTTAAGGTGCGGTCACTTGACAGTTCAACCAGTGCGTCCTCAATGTCGGATGACAAATGATGTGTGCTTGCTACGGTGAATGGGGATCTTATCCAGTCATATTTTTCTGGAGCTGTTTCCTCAGGAAAAAACTTGATAAAGTGTTCCAAGATGGTTTGAAGGTGCATGGTGATATACCCCTTAACGGTGTTAATACACAAATCATTTTCCTCCATGAACTCCTCCAGTTCAGGAAACACGTCAAAACAGCCCGTTTTTACTCGTGCAGACCACCGATCCAGTTTCCTTTTGAATGCATTAATTTTGTCATTCAGTGACATGATGTTTGCGTTTTCAACTTGTAGTGATGTGTTTAACCCATTCAGCTTGTCAAATATGCAGGCCAAGTATGCTAGCCTTGTTAACCAGTCAGGATCAGTCAGATGGGCAGCAAGGTGAGATCCGTGCTCCAACAAAAATAGGCGCACCTCATCCCGCAGCTCAAACAAGCGCCTGAGAACGTTTCCCCGTGACAGCCACCTGACTTCTGTGTGGAAAAGCAGACTTTGATGCTCTGATCCCATTTCGTTGCAGAGAGCAGCAAACAGTCTTGTGTTCAGAGGACGGGATTTTATGTGGTTGACAATTTTTGTTGCACTCTCAAGCACCGTTTTAAGCTCTGGGTCTAGCGATTTACTCGCCAGAACTTCTCTGTGGATAATGCAGTGAAAATGTCCTCACCTGTGCACTTTGCTGACAGTGTGGTGCAAAACCGCATGTCCTCGTGAAGTTTTCCATCAAAACTGTATCTGACAAAAACGAGCAGCTGTGCAGAGTTTGCGACGTCTATGGATTCATCTAACTGCAAAGCGTATTTTCCTCTCTTGACTCTGTCAGTCAACTGAGACTTGATGTCCTGCGCCATCTCTGTGATGCGCCGGGATATTGTCCCATCAGACAGCGGGACCGCTTTCAGCTCCTGGGCTTGTTTATGTCCATGCATTATTTGGCTCATTGCGATGGCAGCAGGTTTTATTAGGATCTCTCCGATTGTGTGCAGTTTTTTTTGCCTGTGCAATTAAATATGCCACCTCATATGATGCCTTTTGAGCTTTTGCAGAGATTGTTTTCTGGTTGGTCATAACTTTCTTTTGGCTTTGAAATGCTCTCTCTTTTCGACGGAAGAAGTCTGCTGGTTTAGCTGCAAATGAGGAGTGCTTAGTTTTCAAATGTCGGAGCATTTTTGCAGGCTTACAGCTCTCATTTGCAAGCAACTCAGTGCACAATACACATTGGGGGTATTGTATTTCGTTTATAACAGTGCACGTAAATCCATACTGGATATATTCCTCTCGATACCTGCGAAATTTAGGCGAAGGCTGATTCAGCTGCGCCTTACGCAGCAGCTTATGTTGCAGGGTTGCTCCTCTTGCTGCTGCTGATGATGCTGGAGGGCAAGGCTGTGTTGATCTCAGACTGTAGGCAGTAAAACGAACAGAGGAGAAATGTTAGTCAATTACAAAATTAATGTTAGATAATAAAAAAATGGCAAAAATTGGTGAAAACTCTTAGAACTGTAAGACAGAAATATCTTAGACAACACCTGTGGTGAATAAATGGAAATCTAAACATTAGTGGATAATAGAGGAGTTTATGTCAGAGATAAGAATGTGACAGTAATATAAACAGAGTTGTGTGTGTCTTCAATCTCCTCATGTGATCTATCACTCTCCACTTGCTGTCCATCTGAGAACAAGGCTAAATTAGCTATTGTATGAATGAATTATGTAGTTATTCACATTTAACAGGTCTTGCACCTAATCCATGATCAGGATGAGTTGTGTATATTATTGTTTCTACACTTGTTGCAGTGATGCAACTTACCTGTACTCTTGTTTTTTATCCAGCTGGTGAGGGACCCACTGCCTTTAGCTGCCTCATGTAGCTCTTTCTGTCGCTGCTTCCGCCTCCTGTCCTTACGAGGCATGTCTGTACAATGATATATCATAATTAATTTACAAATATTTTTTCATGCATATAAAACTCATGCATACACATACTGGGACATTTCATTCCTTATCCAGAAAACTAAATGTATATAATTTGGCCACAAATTTGCTTCGTGATGCTGATCCAGAATATTTCCATAATATTTTAATCATAGTGCTTTAGTAATTATAATAAAAATAAAGAATAAAACAATGTTTATGCTTTCATTCAGTTTTACTATCTACTTTGTGCAAAACAGAGAACTGTACACTGTAAAAACGATAACTAGCAATTGTTGATTTCATTAAAGTTTTCAAATTTAACTGACTCAGAATTAAAGCTTTCCATTTACAACCTACAACAGCTTGTTTGCCCAACTAATTTCTGTCATTGTTGTCCTAACTAAGATTTTCTAAATAGCCTAACAAAGATAATTATCTTTTGAGTAGATTTTTTGAGTCAAGTGAAAAACCCTGTGGGAAACCCCGTAGGACTCGTGAAAAAACCTGTGGGAAACCCCGTAGAGGACTCCTGAGCACATTGTCTGAACAAGTTTTAACCTTAACCAGATCAAACGGACCATTCACCGAGCCTGAGCAGACCTGGACCATGTGATGGTGGCCCGTGGACGCTTAGAAAACGTTAGAACGTGGCCAAAGTTCAATATGAGTTGAATTGTTTCGACCATCACGGATTTTCGCTTGGTCTGGAGTGAACTTTGGACATTTTCTGGACAGGAGCAGGAGCTGCCGACCATTTGCGTTAGCAGGTAAGCTAACATTTTGTACAAGCGCATAACGACATCTTCAGCCATTCACTGACTTTAATGCTCAAGTCTAGGCTAAGAGCATCAGCCCAGCGTGTTCGACCGCACAATAAATAGTGTTTGATACTTTTTAATATTAAACATTATCTCAGACTAGCTTTTTAACTCCACGTCAGCCGTGGTAAATCACATTAGCTCATTACTCGTTTTGCATTCGGTTTTAATGTTATCCTTATATGAAGACATGATGTTAAAATTGAAAAAATCTCTGTTTATGTAAGTTATTATGCGGGAGCAGGCAGGTGTCCTCATAGACTTGAATACGTAGACGCCCCATTGGGTGCTGTAGAGCGTAACAGCATCACCGCCATCTTGGATGGGTCTCCTCACTCTCTAAAGTCAATGCAGAGTGGGCTACTATGCCCGTTTTTGTGCAGTTTACGGTTACAACAAACGGCATACAATTAAACAGATTAGGTGGGATTATTAGTGACTTTTCTAGCCTACCTGATGGGATTTGATATTTTAATTTATTTTAGTAAAGTATATTTTAATTGTCAGACCTTTTGTCTGATTTTGTGAAATAGCTTGATAAAGTTTGATTTTTAGTTGGGTAAGCACCTTCCTCAGTAGAAATTAATGCAGTGGGGGCAAATGGAGACCCATCTAAAATGGTGGCCGGTCACTACAGTTTCTCCAGTAGGGGTGTCAAATTCTGTGGGTGTCCTCATGCAGACACTTTCATGATGCGTGAGAGACACACACATGCAAAAATTATATGACAGTGATGTAAATTGCTAATTTTCTGATCTCATTTTTACTTTATTCAATTGACACCGTTTATTTGATGATGCTTTATTAATATTGAAACATTATTGTAGTGATGCAAATTTGTGCTTTTACAAACTATGGACATAATGATAGTTTAAAACCAGTAATGTGGATATAACAGATCAGTGAAGGAAAATAGTAGAACAGTAAGGCAAGTCAGGAAAATTACATTGGTTATCTGATTTATTATCTTCTCCTCACATGACAAATTCACCCTATATATTGCCTATTTCAGTCATGGAACATTACAAATTGGGGAAATAGAGCTATGTTATTTATGTTCACAAATTGCAGGGACTGACTGTTTCCTCTGTGTCTCTTGTGTTTCAGGGGTGGAATTTCATGCAGTGCAGATTTTGCAAATTCACAAGCTCCAGTCAAGAAACTCTTCTGAAACACTTCTGCCTTCATCACGGACAAGGTGCACACTGGCAGACGAAATGAAAAAGAAACAAAAGAACATGGCAGTCATCCAGCAGAAGATGGCGCTGACCTTTTCCCTCAGGCGGAGAGAGGTTGTGGAGTGTCAACCTATAGTATCTGAGGTCCAGGAGGGATGGCCTGAGCTGTTTTCCTCTGAAGCGGTAAGTGTGACCAGGGGCGTCGGACTGGGGGGGGAAAGGGTACCGTTTACCCAGGGCCCACTGCAGGGAGGGGCCCTGAGACAGCTTTGAATAAAAATGTTTCATTGTTGTTGTTTTTTCCCCCCAACTTACTTAATGTCTTAATAAACTTCCCTTTACCTGGATAAAGAGGTTAAGAAACAGAATTTCGCCTTAAAAATAATAACTGAATAATCTCTGAGGCATCTATCACCCCTTAAAATGTGCAAAGTGGTTTAGTCCACACCAGCGGCCAGGGGCTGCACTGCCGCATGTGCTAATGAGACATCGCAGATGCCGACAGCCAGAGCTGGAGGCAGGAGAGTCAGTCATGTCTTTTCCCAAGAAAGGGAAATCTGGCTTCCAGAAAAGAAAAGAAAAGAAGGAGAAGGAGAAAAAGTTAATCGAACAGAAGCAAGTATTGACTAGGTTCTTCAAGAAGGAAGGTGAGCAGCAGAACACAGTTTTAGCTGATATTAGCTAGCTCTCAGAAGCTGCATTCATGTTAGGTGTTCAGTGTTCATTTTTGGGAGCTTATGATAGACATTGTCCTCTAAAATATCATAAGCAAAACTTAAAAAAAGGTCCCCACCCTGGATTGTTAGGGGATTGGAAAGGGCTTGCCAGAAAAAGAAATCACTGTATCTGGATTTTATAAAAAATCCAACAAAGGAAAAAGAAAAAAAGGTATAAGGAATATAAAAACAAATTAACTACAATAATAAGGAAGCAAAAAAAGGAATATTATGATCAGCTTTTCCTAAAACACAAAAATAATATTAAAGGTACATGGAATGTGTTAAATAAATTAATAAGAAATACAAAAGAAGCAGGTATAGATATTCACAATAAAAATGGAAAGAACATTGCAAATGAGTTTAATAAATATTTTGTGAATGTTGGCCCTTTTCTAGCTAAAAAGCTGCCAGAAGTTGACATTAACCATGAAATAAATAAAAATAATAATACAATGTTTTTGAGCAGTGTAAGCCAAAGTGATGTGATCCAAGCGGTACATAGTTTCAAAAGTTAAAAGTCCTTAGATTTTCATGGGATAGATATGTCTCTCATCAAGGAGGTTATCCATTGCATTATTGAACCATTTACTTACAGTATATTTGTAATAAATCATTTTCAAGTGGCACAGTCCCTGAACAAATGAAAATAGCCAGAGTTATTCCTATTTATAAAAGTGGTGATAAATTATTAGCTTGTAACTATAGACCTATCTCTTTACTGCCACAGTTTTCAAATATACTTGAGAAACTTTTTGTAATTAGATTTGAAGCATTTACCAACAAGTTTGATCTTTTAAATGACCATCAGTATGGGTTTAGGAAGAATCGTTCAACCTCATTAGCAGTTATGGATTTAGTAGAGCAGATTGCAACAGCAGTGGATCAAAAACTTCATGTAGTGGCTGTCTTGATTGACTTGAGTAAGGCATTTGATACAATTGATCACACATACCTGCTCAAGAAATGTGAATACTATGGTCTTCGTGGTAAAACCAATCAATGGCTTGAAAGTTATTTAAGCAGTAGATTTCAATATGTAAATGTTAATGATATAGATTCACAGCTTGAAAGAGTAATATGTGGTGTACCGCAAGGCTCGGTGCTAGGACCGAAATTATTCAACCTATACCTGAACGACATCTTTTCTGTATCGTCTCGGTTAAAATTTATTATGTTTGCAGATGATACAAATTTCATTTGTATGGGAAAAGATATGAGTAAATTATTACAAGAGGTTGAAAACGAATTGGATTCAATTAAAAAATGGTTTGATTACAACAAGCTATCACTAAATGTAAATAAAACCAAATTTATGATATTTTCAGGGAAAAGGGACAATGACGGTGCTAAGCTGTATTTAAATGGAGTCCCAATTGAACAAGTACATGAAACTAAATTCCTAGGTGTGACTATTGATAGTAAACTCAGTTGGAAACCACACATTGAATATATCAAACGGCAAGTGTCTAAATCTATTGCTATACTTTATAAAACTAGTGATATACTAAATAAAAAAGCCTTGTTTTAAATTTATAGCTCTTTAGTTATGCCTTATTTGTCTTACTGTGCAGAGGTTTGGGGAAATGCAGGTAAAACGTGTGTTGAGACTGTATTTAAATTACAAAAAAAGGCGATTAAAATAGTTAATAAATTGGGATACCTCGAACCAACCCATTATCTATTTAGTCAAACTAAAACGCTAAAATTAGGAGATATTATTAAAGTAAAAATCTTAGAGATTCTTCATAAAGTAGTTAATAATAATATCCCAAATTGCACAAAAGTTTATTTCAAACCAAGAGATGATCATTATAATCTCAGAGGTGTATTTATGTTTGAATGTGTAAAAGCCAGGACTAATGTGAAATCAAGATGTGTTTCCGTTGTTGGTGTGAAATTGTGAAATGAGTTAGATGATGATTTGAAGAAATGTACTTCTTTACTAAAGTTTAAAGCAGGTGTAAAGTGTCACATATTTACAGGGCATGAAAAGTATGTATAGACATTAATGAATTTTCATTGTGGATATTTATATTGGGGAAAATAAAAGAAATGTATATTGGTTATGGATCTTAGGTGGAAAATAGGGTAGGCTAAAATAAGCATTGCTTCTGCCTATTCCTTTTTTGGTTTAAATTCAAATTGTTAATATTGTTTTGTTTGAAAAGAAAAATTTTATGTTAATGCTATAAACCAAAATAAAGACCAAAAGAAAGAAGAAAGAAAGTGTTAAACGCCTTTAGTTTCACCATCAAGATCAAATATAAATTAATTAGTGTTATCAGTGATAACACTAATTAATTTATATATATATTAATCAGAATTATTATCGCGGGCGGCCGCCGCCAATTAATTTGCGGACCTCGCAGTAAAAACAGGTTCACTCTGTGTGGATATTTCAGCTCCTTCCCAGTCATGGACCAGGACAAACTTGGTATCGATGGATTCGTGGTAATCTCAGGAATGAGAAGCTGCCACTGTTTTTCGTAT
Organism: Nothobranchius furzeri; assembly: GCF_043380555.1. Taxonomy (NCBI): domain Eukaryota; kingdom Metazoa; phylum Chordata; class Actinopteri; order Cyprinodontiformes; family Nothobranchiidae; genus Nothobranchius; species Nothobranchius furzeri. The sequence goes on from NC_091752.1 coordinate 73,212,572, forward strand.
AGCATGATGACACTGGTGTTAGAGGATTGTTATTGACTTGGTTAGATATTTTAAGCCTATTTTAAATGTCTTTATATTTGATCTTGAAAACGGACAATCTTATAATTTGGCTGATAATGCAGGGATTATAAAATTTAGAGTACATTACATTCACAGAGAGAACCTGGTTTATTTCATGTCATATGTATTTAATATATCAATATATATCAGTATTAGCAAAGCTTAACATCATGAACCACATGGTCCTTTAGACGCAGTAGCAGCAGCAGCAGGGCCCTCATTGTCTCCAGAAAGCACTGAGGAGATGAGACAAGGTGAGCTCACTCAGGGGCGGCGTTAGGCCCAGCTACTTGGGCTGAAGCCCCGGATGTTTTATGAAAAGCCCCGGATCTGAAACGTGGAAGTAACATGCAGTACCAAAGTCCAACAGAGAGGGAGCAGCTGGCAGTAGTTTGTATACAGCCTGCCTGAGCCTCCACCACTGAAGAAGAAGCCCTTCAGCAGCCGGCTTCTTCTACAGTCTCTGCCTGAAATGCATGAGTGAAGATGGACATAAGGACTTTTTTTAGACAAAAAGTACGGCGACAGAACCCCAGCTTTGATGAGACTGGTGATGACTCAGGTTTGTGAGTCTTATTTGAAAATATTTGTTGTGCTGCTGGTTTGCCTAAAGTTAGCTTCTCAGGTAAAGTTGTTGGAGAAAGAACTCACACTAAACACTAACAGGAACAATATTCTGCCCTGAATATGCTTAATATGTAGCTTCAGATTAAAAAATGATGTGGTACAAGACAAATATATATGATGTTGACTAGTGCGTGTCACGTGTGTGTCAAGCCCCGGATCTTCTTCAGTCCTAAATCCGCCCCTGAGCTCACGATACAATTAAGTTATTCAATTTACAAGCAATCATTAGCAACAGATTTATCTGAAAGGACATGTTAGGTTATATTTTGGTGACCTAATTCATGATCCATTTTGCTTGTGTGGTGTCTGTGCCCCTTGCAGCAGAGAAAGAGATAGAATATGTGAAAGAGGATGATGTAAGTGAAGAAAGGGAAGGGGATGGTTGCTCTGAAGGTAGTGAGGGTGATGAGGAGAGGCCAGAAGAAGAAGACAGTGAGAGGCTGAGCAACACAGATGAGTGTCTGCCAGAGGATCCAGGACTATGGCCAGAGACGCTCACTGGTCAACAGAGAGATACAGTTGTCAGAAGACTGGCGAATAAAAGTGATCAAACACCAGGAATCGACAAAATAACACCCAAAGATATGGAGGGCAAGCCATTTCCAAATTATCTTCAATATGCTAAGTCAGCCAATGGGCATGAGAAGATAAGAAGAGACTGGCTTATTTACAGTGAAAGTGCAAAGGCTCTGTACTGCTTCCCATGTCTCCTCTTGAGCTGCTTAATGCCATCTACAGGATGCAATTACAGAGCATTTTTGGAGAAGTTTGTATTGGACTGAGGATTTTTTGCACACTACCTGTGACTGTTGCTGGGGTGAACGGGCTTTTAGCAAACTGAAACTGGTGAAAAATTATTTGAGATCAACAATGTCCCAGGATAGACTGAACAGCCTAGCTCTTCTTTCTATTGAAAGCCAATTAGCCAAAGGATTGGACTTTAAAGATCTCATAAGTGATTTTGCTAACATGAAGACCCGTCAGTGGGCATTTACTGGAAAATAAATTCCAGGATTTTTGTTTGAACACATTGTTGGCAAATAAATATAATTATATGTGAAGTCTGGGCATTTCACTTTTATTATGCTGGCATTTGTATATGCTCAATATAGAGGTTAAACTAAGATCATATTTATTATCTTGTCTTATAGCATGACAAAAAATGTGTAAGAGATATTAAACAATTGAGCATGGGGGCCCACCTAGAAGACTTGTACCTAGGGCCCAGAATTTGGTGCTACGCCCCTGAGTGTGACCCAATTTATTCAGTAAAGATGTTATTTAAATTACACACAAGTTATACTAGATTGACTATAATTGAAGAAGTACATGGTTTTCTGGGGAAAAATTAATTGTAAAACTTTATTGTACCTTGCGCTACCACTCCACTCAAGCCCCTTGCCAGTATTACACTTGCCAGTATTACTATGTGGCCCATTAGATTCTTTGACCTGTCCTAAAATGCTTACTCAACATTTTACACCAATGGAAGCCCATTTCTGCCAGTACAAGAGTTCCCATGCTAAATCAAAATTGTGAAATAGAAAGTCAGTCTCATAATTTTGATTTGTGAACTATAAAACCCACCAGAAGGGCTGAGAAACCTTAAAATCTAAAACAAAACTATGTTCCCTAAAACGCTGGACAGAATTTACAGACAAGGACTGAATATTTTGTAACACAAAACTTGTGATGGATGTTACCTTTAGTATTTTTCTTATTTCCTTTCACAAAAGGTAGCTAAATTTAAAATTTGTTCAAGTTTTATTAGTCTGCGAACCAGGAAGTGATTTTGTAAACAAGAAGCAGGGCTGTCACGTGACATGCAGCAGCAATAGGAATGCAACTTTGCTGTACCTTGTTAACAACATTTTATTGGCAAGTTCCCAATATTTAAGATTGAAAAAATAATTTCGCACAAGTACTTATGTACAGAATGTTTCTGGTTAATCCTAAAGCTACTGAGGTTCAGAATCGGTACCCAGTCACAGACACACACCCAGCTAGTAATATATCACACACACCTAGTGCCACAAAACAACTTAATAATGTACAAAATAATCTAATAACTTTGTATAGTAGTGTGCATCCTACTTACCGGTGTTAGTCCGTTTCTCCCAATCAATATGTATGTCCTAAAAGCTCTGCACCGCTCCCTCGGCCATGAAGGAAACGTGGGTGAGAGAGATATAATAAGATACCTTTCGTCAAACATTTTGACAGGTCTATTCAGTCCTATTGTTCATTTGACCCTTGACCTTGCCCCCCCTTCCTATCATTAATCAAATGGACAGGTGTATTGTTCAATCTTTGCCCCCCCTTCCGTATCATTAATCAAATGGACATGTGTATTGTTGATCGTCCAGATGGCTTAGACCCCCCACGCCGCATCATCAATGGCGTATTGTTGAGCGTCCAGATGTCCATGATCCCCCACGTCATAGGCTAATGTGTGTAATGGCGCATGAAGTTTCTTATTGTGTTAGCCCATCGGTTCTCACAGCCCCCTCCCTTCTGAGTGTAATCCTATTGTGTATAACTCTTTAAAAGCTCAGATCGTGTACGAAGGTGAAAAGCTGAGCTCTAAGAAAAAATGATGAACCACGAGGAGATGCATGAAGCACCAAGCCACGCTGAAGAGGAATGTCTTACCTCTCAGATATGTTCATCACCTAAATTCAACACACAGAAAGTTTTGACATCTAAATTGTACTGCAAATGCAGAGAAGCAAGAAAAAGAAGGCCAGCCTCACCAGTGAGCAGAACCACATCAGTCTAACCTCGTGGGACTTTTTATATCTAACATGACATGGCTCACTGACAGTGGATGAGTGTGGCCTAACTGTTGTGAATGACAGCCCCACACACTGTCAAGTACTTATGAAATGGTTGTACGTCTCCTCAAAGTTAAAGAATCTGTTTGTGAAGTAGCAAACAAGATGGGATGGTCTGCTTGCTCTCGAGTGAGTGGCATAAGCTGAAGTCAATGCAAGAACTTTTGCAGCCTTTTGCTGAACACACACAAACTCTTCAGAGTGACACATTGTCTATGTCATTAATACTCTCTTTGATTTACTCAGCCATCTGGCAGATGTTCACGTTGGATTTCGTATGTTCAGTCTTAAACTTTGTGTTTAAATGTGTAAATATTTACATGCAGCTCACTGACACTTTTTGACCAGAACTAAAACTATTGTGTAAAACTCTCTGTCCAGCAGCATTAATGGCTGTAAGCACACACACACACACACACACACACACACACACACACACACACACACACACACACACACACACACACACACACACACACACTTCTCTAAGAAGTAAAAGGATTACATTCAAACATTTGTCTTTGACTAAACCATTCAAACATTTCTCTCACTTCACAAAAGCAATGGTTTACCATCCTAAACCATTTATGGTTCTGTTGTAAACCACCCTGCATACTCAAGCCTATAAGAACAAAAGTTGATCCTTACCTCAGTGTGACGCTTTTAGTGACAACTCACAAAGAAAATGACTTACTTTTTGTTCTGCAGGTGGATTTGTTGAAAGAGTGCGGGAAGTTGTGAACAAAGATCTGTTGAGCTTTCTTAAAGTTCATTCTAAACAATTTTGCACGGCCAGCGACTTCTGACAAAGCAATTGACTTCTTTTTTTTTTTTGCAGGTGGCGGGAAAGTTTTAAAACAAAGAACTGGCTGATCTTTCTTAAAGCTAATTCTAACCAAGTCGGCACAGAGACAACTCCCAAAAGCAAATGACTATTGTTCAAAGAGCTACTGAAAGACATTAACCCCTCCCCATGCTTCCTACCTTTAGTGTCACATTTTGTGACTTTTTGTTTTCACTGTCACACACACACACACACACACACACACACACACACACACACACACACACACACACACACACACACACACACACACACACATTGCTTCCTGCCTCAGAGAAAAGATTTGATCCTTTTTGTAGGACCTATAACAGCTGAAATAAATAAAAAGCTGTTTATGAGGTTTGTTTTTTGGGAGGGGTGGATTAGTAAAGTCTCAGAGCAGACGTACCTCTGGTCAAACCTTTAATGTCATACCTCTCAGAATAGTTAAACTAAGGCACATGCATGTCGTAAACGGATTTACACACGAGTGAAGGAGCTGCTACATTTTATCCATTATTAAGGAAACATGAGCGAAGAAGAAGAACCGATGGATACGTGTTTTGAATATAGCCTTCCTCTGCTAAAAACAACGTACGAATTGAGACATGATGAGATTGGCTTGACAATGCAACAGATTTTTCATAAGCGATTTCAGGAAGAAATGTCCGGTACAAAACCGGTCCGGTATTATTTTTTGGATCGTAAAGGTTTTTTTATTTCTGCTCCGGGGAGTTTTGAAGAAGCAATAGATACGAGCTAAACACACACACACACACACACACACACGCACGCACGCACGCACGCACGCGCGCACACACACACACACACACACACACACACAACTCTAAACAACCATTCAGACATTTGTCTACCTATACAACAAAGCAAATGACTATGTATTGTTTATAAACATTTTTTTTTCGACCAATCGCAACCGTTTTCTATTCAAGATTTTTTTAAACAGCTGTATAAAATGTAAAACCGCATTTTCGGAGTCGTGATTTGAGGTGTAACAAGCTAAGATGACGGGTAAGTTTTTAACTCAAGACGCAAATCTTTTTTTCTCTTTCTGGTTTAACATCTTTATTTTCAGACGCTATTGTCATATCGGACGGCGAGTGGGAAGAAATTCCTATTGAGGAATTAACTTGTAAGACACCGGTCCCTCTCGATGATTTGTCTAAAATTAATCGTGCGGTCGAGAATCTGAGTGAGTGGATTTTATAAATATATACGTAACGTTCTTTTCTTCAGCTGAGAAATATCTCATTTTACAGAAAAGGAGGCGGTTCAACCTTACCCCGGAAGTGATAACTTTTACCCAACCACGCCTCCATCCACCAGCCGAACCGTCTTACATTCGTATCAGCCCAGCCTTACCGTCAGATCACACGCGAATGCGAACGTGAAAGCTGTTCGTTACAGGACCATCACGCCACAGACGATCCTCGAAGCTGGTAAGTGATTACAAAATAGCGATTAATAAGTCAGAGATGTGTCGTTCATATTTATCGTTTTTATTCTCCAGAGCAAAGGCCGACGGCCTACGCACCCCCAATATCTCAGCCCCCACCACCACCTCCAACCCCTTCTCATGCGCAGATGGATGGTAACGATAAAAAAACAACTGATTAATAAGTCAAAGATGACTCGTTCACATTTACCGTTGTTTTTTATCCTTTCAGAACAACATCCGACTGCCGCTTCAATATCTCCGCCCACACCTCCTCCTCCTCCTCCTCCTCCCCCTTCTCCTGCACAGGGTAAGAGATATATAAAAAGGTGGTTATTTACTTCAAAGATGATTCGTTCATATTTTTCATTATTTTTATTCTTTCAGAACAATCCGACAGCGACTCTGAAACCGCTGAACGTGCTCCTGAGCAGCCAGCCGGTAAGCTGTTTCACAAAACCGCACCGCAGAGTATATTAAATTTTTGAAGTAAAAAAGATGTTTTTTATCCTTTCAGATGAAGAGGAAGAGAACACACCACCTCCTGCACCTGTACAGAGTAAGTTAAATTTATATATATAATTTATTAAAAGCTCGTTCATTTTATTTATTTTTTATTTATTTTTTCATCAGAAAAACGGTTGAAGAAGAAGAAGCGGGGGAAATTTACACCAATTCAGAGATTAAACAGGATGAAGCTTGGGTACATGCTCCTGCAAGTGAATTCCGGCCTGGTGGAAGTGGTCCAACAAGTTCTGGCTCTGTAAAGGACGACGCAGATTTTTTTCTTCATTTTTAGTAGGTTTTTAATGTCTTTGTATCATGAGTGAAAATTGGTTTGATGACCTTTCAGATTTGTTTGAAGTAGATGATGAATTAAACGTAGATTTGTTAGATAGAATTTTAGCCAGCCAAAATCCCTCAGTGGACGAGGCCGAAGAAATCCTATTAAATGACTGGTTTGATTTAAGCGGACTGAGTGAAGTAGATGAATTAGCTTCAGATAGTGAGATCTTAGACGATATTTTAGCATCCCAAGCCGTTTCAAACGAGGTCGATCAAATACTGGCAAATTCAGATTCGCCTTCATCAGAAGCTGTAGATGAAATTTTGAGACAAATAGAACACCAGCAGCGCGTACACGAGATCGATCAAATACTGGCAAATTCAGATTCGCCTTCATCAGAAGCTGTAGATGAAATTTTGAGACAAATAGAACACCAGCAGCGCGTAAACGAGATCGATCAAATACTGGCAAATTCAGATGACCCATCTCCACAAGCTGTAGATGAAATTTTGAGACAAATAGAACACCGGCAGATCGGAGGGAGCGTAAACGCAGCTTTTAATCAGCGTGAAATTAGAGAGAGAGTGTCTTTTCAAGCAATCAACGACCCAGCCGAGTTTTATATTAATCTGATGGAAATATTAAACAGGTTTGCTGAAAGAGGAAGCCAGATCGCGCGTCCCAACGATAGAGTCCAGTTTGAAATTAATACTTTGCACACGACACACCACGTTAATTTTAATTATGACGGATCAAATATGTTAAATCAGCTTCAGTATTTACTCGATCTGTTAGTCCAATCAAATGAAGCATTAGAGGCCGACAACGAATTTAATTTCAGAATGCAAGTAATAAATAACCCTTCTGGCGGCGGGAAACGAAAAATCGAAACCATTCTGGATCACGAATTAGTCAATAAAAAACGAAACCATCTCATTTGCCCTCCAGAGGCCAATCAGCCGTTGTGTTTTGCGCTAAGCATAGCCGGCCTGTTAAATCCCTCAGCGAGAGATACAGAATTATTGAATGTGGCTAAAAATATTCATCAACAGGCAGGGCTTCAGGAGCAATCAACCGTTTCATTTAGCGACGTGATTCGATTTGAAAATATTGTTCAAAGAAAAATAATCATTTTTTACAGATCCGACAGAATCATTTCTAAATTTGAAACAGATTTTAGTGATCGAACAAATCCGTTATTCATTTTGCTACTCAATCAACATTATTACGGCATAAAAAATATTAAAGGTTTCTTAGGAGCCAAATATTTTTGTTCATGGTGCTTTTCCCCTTATAATAACATGAACGGACATCATTGTAAATGGTTCTGTCGCGTGTGTAATACCGATTTATGCAAACGGACAGAAACGTCTCTCATCACATGTTCTGATTGTAATCGAATATGCCAAAATGTAATATGTTTTCAAACTCACAAAACACCTGTTTTCAGGCCTCAAGCAAACAGGTTAGTTTCTCCTTGCGAAATGTTTAAAAAATGCACCATTTGTAAACAAACTTATTACATCGCCATGGGTGGAAATGGCTCACAGCACGTTTGCTCAGCGACCAAATGCATCGTTTGCAAACAGTCGGTGGTCACGGATGATCATCGCTGTTTTATTCAGCTTGAAAAAAAAGATGACGGTTTAACGGAAAAGGTTATTTATTACGACACTGAAATGTTTACGGATCAGAACGGTGTGCATACACCTTTTTTAATCTGTGCAAAATCCGATTCAGGCGACGTTTGGGAGAAATTTGGTTTAGATTGCATTAAAGATTTTATTATGCAGATGCGTCATCCTAAATTCAGCAATTATACATTTGTTGCACACAATGCGCGCGGATTTGATGCTTATATAATTTTGAGAGCTATGTGTCAATTAAAAATTGTTCCCAAAAATATACTCATGCAAGGCTGTAAAATCCTGAGTTTTCACGATCCAGACTTCGGGCTGAGATTCATAGACTCCTTAAGTTTCCTCATGATGAAATTAGCCAACCTTCCAGCTGCTTTGGGCTTTACAGATAAAACTAAAGGTTATTTTCCTCACAGATTTTCATCGCTTGAACATCTGAATTATAAAGGACCTTATCCAGATGTCAGCCATTATGGGTTTGAACAAATGTCTCCGGAGCATAAAAAAATATTTTTAGAATGGTACACCGATGTGTCTAAACAGCAGCTGTTTGATTTCAGAAAGGAGGCCGTGTTTTATTGTAGAAACGATGTGGAAATTCTGCGTAAAGCATGCGGTATTTTCAGAGAGGAGTTTTTTAATGAAACAGGTATGGACCCGCTGAAATCTGTCACGATCGCTTCAGCTTGCATGCGCGTGTTTAGATCAAAATTCCTAAAACCAGACACATTGGCCATTCCTTGTCCGCTCGGCTATCGACCGCAACAAAAACCATTTTCAAGTTCAAGCATCGTGTGGTTGGAATGGGTTTCACGCAGTCAAAATGTAGACATTCAACACGCTTTAACGCCTTTGGGGGAGTATAAAGTGGGAGATTTTTATCTCGACGGATATGCTGTGATTTCAGGCGTCGAACAAGGGTTTGAGTATATGGGTTGTTTTTTCCACGGCTGTCCAAAATGTTTCTTACAGTCATCCATATGTCCTCTGAGAAAAATCACTTTTGGTGAAATTTATGACAAAACCGTCGAAAAGCTTCAGTCGTTGGAAACTGTGCATCGATTAAAAATGAATGTCATTTGGGAACATGATTGGCAGGAGATGGTAAAAACTGATCCGGACGTGAAACAGTTTGTCTCAAGATTTGATCCACCGCCCGCTCCTCTTTTACCTCGTGAAGCCCTGTATGGTGGCAGAACTTGTCCGGTTCGGCTGAGGCATTCTGCTCAGAGCGGTGAAAAAATCCACTATGTGGATTTTACGAGCCTGTACCCTTATGTAAATGCCACACAGGCTTACCCCATAGGCCATCCCAAAATTCATGTTAAAAATTTCAGAGATCCGAGTCACTATTTTGGCTTGATTAAAGCTGTCGTTTTGCCACCCAGAAAACTGTTTTTCCCTGTTCTGCCTTTTAAAACATCCAAAGGTAAACTCGTTTTTACACTGTGTCGCACATGCGCTGAAATGAATAATCAATCTGATTCTTGTTCACACAGCGCGTCTCAACGTGCTTTGACGGGCGTTTGGGTGAGCGTAGAGTTCAATTACGCTTTGGATTCAGGTTACAGTCTGGTGAAAATGATTGAAGTCTGGGATTTTGAGAAAAGCAGTAAAGATGTGTTCGCGGGTTACATTAACACGTTTTTGAAGCAGAAACAACAAGCGTCTGGTTTTCCTGAAGGATTGATTGACGATGAGTCGAAAAGAAAATACATTCAGGACTACCAACTTCGTCAGGGAATACTATTAGATGCGTCCAAGATTCAGCACAATCCTGCTAAGCGTGCCATTTCAAAATTATGTCTCAATTCACTCTGGGGAAAGTTTGGCCAAAGAGATGATCTTGTACAAACCACATTTGTTCAAAAACCTGATGAATTTTTTGACATTCTGTTTTCAGGGAGATACAATGTTAAATTCTTCAGTTTTCTCACTTCAGGAGCTGTTCTGGTGCAACACAGTTTGGCAGAAAAATGCCTAACGACTCCTGGCAGAAGCAACAACATTTTTATCGCTGCATTCACCACAACTTATGCCAGATTGAAATTATTAAATGCGTTGAACAAACTGGGAAATCGCGTCATTTATTACGATACAGATTCTATAATTTATTCTGTCAAAGAGAATGAGTGTGTTTTACCAACAGGACCGCTGCTGGGGGATTTAACCGATGAACTGCACGGCGATTCCATCACGGAATTTTCATCAGCCGGTCCAAAAACGTATGCTTACAAAACCCGGGACCGCCAGCAGGTGGTGATAAAGGCTAAGGGTATCACACAGTCATTCATTTCATCTGATCACATCAATTTTGACAGCTTAGCGCTGCTGGTTGAGGGGTATGTGGCTGGAGAAAGGGGAAGATTTTTGCAAACTCAACAGGATGTCATCAAGAGAGATAAAAAAGGTCTCACTCTCGCGAATGTTTCATTTGTGAAAAGGTTTCGTGTGATTTTTGATAAGCGGAGATTATTTGCTGACGGCTGTACAGAACCATTTGGGTATTAAAAATGGAAACTGATTTTGACGCTAGACTAAAGTCTCCATTCAGTGTACAAATTGCTGGTCCGTCAGGCTGTGGAAAAACCTTTTTTGTAAAAAGTATTTTGGAAAATTGTATGCAATGTTTAACTGAAATGCCAAAAAACATTGTGTGGTTTTTTACATCTTATCAACCTATGTATGATGATCTTTGTAATAAAAGTATTCGATTCGTTCAAGGTCTCCCGCTTTCATTCGAGGATGATGATTTATTTCCATCGGGTCAAAACCACTTGGTGATCTTGGATGACATGATGTCTCAAACCTCCAGTCATCCTGGAGTGCTAAAATTATTTACCCAGCTGAGACATCACAGAAATATGAGCGTCATTTTAATCACTCAAAATGTTTTTCATCAAGGAAAACATAGTCGTTCCATCAGCTTAAACACCAATTATTTGATTTTGTTTAAAAACCCTCGAGACAAATTGCAAATCAATGTTTTAGCAAATCAAATATATCCTAACCAAAAAAAATATTTCATGGAGAGTTTTCAAGACGCTACGTCAGAACCGTACGGTTATTTAATTGTGGATTTAAAAGCGGAAACGCCAGACTCTTTCCGTCTCCGTACGGGTTTACTTCCGGATCAACTCACCGCGGTGTATTTGTCTAAAACAGAGCCATGTCAGCCCGTATAAAACGCAACGCCAAGATTCTACGTGCTTTGTCACGTATGAAACCTCGCCAACGTCAGGAGTTTTTAAAAGGGTGCTCCGATGACGTTCTGAAGGCTTTATGCGAAATAGCTTTAAACGTGATCAAAGGAAATATACGTCTATCGCCGCGTCAATTTCGAAAGTTGTCTAAAAGCAAAGAATTGCTCAGACAGTTGCTTCATAACAAAACTAGCCTTTTTAAAAAAAAGAAGCTTTTAGTCGGTCAGAAAGGCGGATTTCTACCCATACTCTTAGCAGCCGCTGCGCCTCTGATCGGCGAACTGATAGGTGGCTTAATAAGGAAATAAACGATGGCTTCTCAAAAAATGTTTATGGTGACCCCCCAACAATTACGTCAGCTTGTTAAACCTACGATACGGGACGTGGCTGAAGAGAATCTTGACTCTGAAATGAAATTAATTATGCAGGAGACGGGATTAACGCCGTATGAGAAAATTAAAAAATACAATGCGCTGTTACAGCGTTATCTGAAGTTGATGAGAGCCGGTCTACACGAAAGTGCAACTCCCACTGAACCGCCCACTGTGACGGCTGAGCCTACGTCAGCTGTAGAAACAGCAGCTGACACACTCATTAATGAAACGCTACAGAATCTTCCTGTACGCGGAAGAAAAAACGCCGAGTACCTGCTGAAAATGACACGATTAAACTGGACTCCGACGGGGGAATTTAAATATAAAGGCGATGTGCAGAAAGGATCACACATCCTTGACTTGATTAAAAGCATCAGCAACCCGTTAAAAAAACATACACAATCAGAACCGACGGGTTGGACTCCTTTCCTAAAAACTCTAGTAGAAAAAAATGTACCCTTATCTATCGTGTCCAATCCGCTAGCGAAACGTCAGATTACGCAACTCAGGAATGGAGGGGTTGTACTTCCGGATTCTGAAGACGTTTTGAAGAAAAAAAAGAAAAAACCGAGGAGAAATATCATTTTATCACCAAGCTGGAGCGATGTCCCCACTTTGAAGAAATGGATCAGCTTTACACCTTAACTCTCTTGTTTGTTCAATAAAACTTTATTCAAAACAAATTTCACAGTCCGTGACATTCTTTAAACATTTCAAGAGTACAATTCACCTGTGTGTAGTAAACATCATGACGTTTGATGCAATTTGAAAATTTTTTAACAAAATGATAAACCATAGCATCATTTTTATCTACATTTTTATGATATTTAGACATAATTTGTTTCAGAGAAAGTCCACAAGCCTTATGACACAGGAAAAAAACACAATGCTGGCCACAACGGTCGGATGCAAAACTCTGTAGCTGACGATCCTGATATTGTATTCGTGAACAACGTTCTGTTAGAAAATTCAGGATGTTTTCAGGGTAATATTTAAATTCAGGCGATAGACCGTAAGAGTCAAAAAATGTCCCGAGGCCATTTTGTTCCACAGCTAGCGCCAACCAGTGTTCACCGGGTAAATGGACAGGATGAGTGTTTACCACAAAGTAGGCTGGTAGTCGAATGTTTTTTGGGACGGCAGACAGCTGATCAGACGCGTACACGCCACCAAAATAATCTCCCAGCAGGTTCGATAATATGCCGTCCAATTCGTGATTATCCATTAATAATAATCCACCAATACCTCTCTCTTTGAGTTTATCTCCAGAATGGAGTCGTAACACGCATACACAATGAGTGTAGCCGTGGCTCTCAGAGGTTCTCCAAAGCGCATCTCCATCCTCAGGTTGCCGGTGGAAACGGTTGAAAGTGCCTCCGAGTCATCCGCTGTGTTCAGATTAAAGGCAAAGAGTGTATACCCCTGTTGATATTCCAACCTATTAATCGATAGAGGCAAATCTTTCAATTGTCTTGAAGTGGCTGTAAACAGATTATAAAATTCTCTGACCGATGTTCCCTGGTAAAAAGTAGGTTGAAAGGCTTTCGATGGAATCTGTTTTCCGTCTCTGGACAACGCCAGATATTCCACATTCATGTGGCGAAAATTAAAAGGCGAAAGATCTCGACGTCCTGTGTAAGCTTCGTGATCCACTAATCCTAAAACGATATATTTAGGAATGGCGCCGAGAAAGAGGTTCTCCAGATTACATATCCTTGAATTTTGTGGAATGGAATAAGTTTTGACGGTCACGCGTGAGAGCGGGTACATGGCGTTTGCTTTTAGTAAAGCAGACTCGTGACCCAAACGTACGGCGGGTGAAATATTAACTTTCTTCACAAAAAGCGATGCACCCAGGAGTTTCAGCTTGTAGGTGGAATCACGCGCCCCCATCAGACAAAACGCATCACACTCGCGTGTCAGTTTAATTCTGAGATCGACGGAATTTAAAAGAAGTCTTTCACAGAAAAATATATCAGAATGCAGGGGTCCTATCAGATCCACTTCTCTGGAGTTTTCTGTAAAAGTCGCTCGTTGATTAAGGCCTAAATTGCGTCCGTTAATTACAACGGTGGAATCGTGCGCGCCTGCGGTGTCTTTGAAGAACAATCCCGCGCTGAATTGAGAATTCAAACTCGCTTCAGAAAAGTTCAGCAGGGTTTCGATGATCGCTCTTGTTGGTCTCTCTTCCGTTAGACCAAGCACGGGTACGGAGTAGATGGAGTTAAACACCTTTTAAGTTGACAGAACGAGGAGACAAATGATCAGAAGTCCATTCACTGTTTCGCCGCTCATGAGGGGGAGAGTCTCTGCAGCAAGTCCCGCGACCTGCTCTTGCCAGATGCTTCGGACAGACTCTCGCCGTTCTGCTGAAAACGGCTGATTTTTATTGAAGATTACAGGAATGTTACATACGTAGTTTGCCATACACACACGTAATTCTGCCATCTGCACCTGCAGACGCACGTCAGCTAATAGCCTTGTTAATGAAAGACCAATTCATCCCAAGGACATGCAACCTTGAGATGATCAGGACACATCCTGCAACATCCTTTGCTAACAAAGACAGTTGTTCTTGTATTGAGGAACTGAAGGAAGGAACGCTTTCACTCCCTTATGCAGCTGTTCAGCTTGAGCAGAAAAGGCACAGAGAGGTCTTTGATATTATAACAAGATTCCATGAAAAGGCATATAATAATGTATTTATGATAATATATAAGGGGCAAAAGTGAGAGATACATATTTAATCATATAAAAGAGCTTATAATAATATATGAAAGAGCTTATATGAGAGATATATATTTTCAATCCCCCTTTTGAACTCTTTTAAGAGTTCAATAAAGATATAAGAAATCAAAACAATAACACCAAATTCCATCAAAAAGAATCCAATAAGCAAAGTTTTAAAATACCAATACAAACAACCAATCAGATTACATTTACTCATCTTTCTAGCAGTAAACTAATACAAAAAACATGATCATACTTTCAACTGAACATGTTACAACATGTATGGATCGCATGCAACTCCATATGAGGGCGAAAAACCCTAATTATCATATGTTTATAGGGAAAATTCCCCCATGTCCCCCCATTTGTCATATCTCAATTTTGGGGCGAACACCTGTTGGCATAGAGTGTGCATGCCTAGGACATCAATGATCAACAAAAAATAAAACAAAACAAACAAAAAAATCATAAAAATGAACTGGTGAAGGGATGGTTACATAAATCACTGAACATTCTCACACTCTAACAACATCTTCTTCATCATGAGAGTCATCACTATCATCAGAGAGTTCCCCTCCCAAATAGATGTTAGGATTGGCTAGTAACAAGGGCATCTGGATAATTGGGTCAGCAGGTGGAGGGTGTAAAATATTACCCTTGTAAAATAAATGAGGGTGTTAAATACAACCCTTGTAGAATGTTCATAGGGTGGCTACTTCTTCCCCCTGTTGAGGACCCTTCACTGGCTCCAGGCAGCTGCAGGGGGTGATGATGTCATGATTCTCGTCCTGCAGGATGTGGTGGCAGCTTGGCATGCTACTGCAGTCAGCTACTTCTCTTCCTGGTTTTTGGATCCTTTCTCTGGTTAGGCAGATGTCAGCTGCTTCTCTTCCAGGTTAGGCTCCTCCCGTCCAGCCGGACAGCGTGTGATGTCCTCTCCGTGATCCTGTATGGCCCGGTCCACCTCGGTTCCGTCCACTTCCTTTTGGTGACTTTTAGCAGGACCCAGACGCCTGGCACCGAAGACGAAGCCTCTTCGTGTGTGTAGTTTTGGTCCAATGAAGGCTTTCTCGACTTGTGCAGTCCAATTGAGCTTTGGCAGATAGTTGGTAGGAAGATTCACACTCCGGCCGGACCAGAAGTTCCCCGGACCGATCGCCTAGGGATTAGAGGTTATGCACAAAAATGTCCTAGCTCTTACTGACCCTAGCCTCTGATACCTTCAACATCAGACACATACAGTTACGAACAGCAAGCGCAATTAAAGGTACAGTGACATCACGACATGGACACACAGACACACAAACACATACACATGCACATACACAGAGAGAGAGGGAGAGAGTAAGAATGTGTGTGGGAGAAAGAAATGAGTGGGATCCACTTTGCCACCAGCATCTCCACCTGTGTCACAGAGAAAAAATTGCAAAGAAATTAAAACATAAAGCAAACAACAATAATTCAATGAGTATAAATGATCAAACTAAAATATACAACCATGCATGGGTTTTATAACAGTTCCAGCAACACTGGAGATGATGCCTTGTACAATGAATTCTTAAGATGTCCTTCATTAATTAGAGGTTATAACCAAATTGTTTCAGGATCCTGAATTTGAATTTGAATTGGTTAATTTACTCAGAATAGTCCAATGTCTTTGTTGATGTTTCTCAAGGCTCGGCCATGCCCATATAGATAAAATAAGCAAACAAACAAGACAAACACAGTCAAACACACGGTCCATACACGTCTCTGTGCCCTCACACACCAAGCAAATGTCAGACCGAAGCGAAAGTGTGAAAACACTTAACCTAACGCTAAATCAGTGGAAAGAAAAAATAAGACCTAAAGCGTGTAATCAAATTAATCCAACAAAACTTCCCATAACTGCCGTTCTAAACTCATGTTGCGGTGTGATCTCTCCAATTAAAAATTAGGACAACCACTTTTACTATCAATTCAACCAAAAAGTTTCAGGTTGTCCCTTACCTAAACTACTTGTCTTTCTTACCTTCTTTATTTTATTATTTTTTAAGAACCTCACTTAGCACAAGAAATCCTAAGAATTAATTCACTACTTAAGGTTAATTTGTAAATAACGAAACTGCAGTTACAGGTTTGTTTGTGCATAGTATTGGTAATCAGCAGTTTTTTTTCCTTATCTCCACATCTAGAAGTGTGTTTCTGTGCTACTTCTCCATCTATAACACAAGTTAGTATCATCCTTAAAGCATCTGAAATTAAGCTGCATTGCTAAATCAATAACGTGATTTGTGCTAAGAAATACTCCCCTATCCTCTTCCTTTTTCCAGTGGCGCTGAATGACAGATTTTAGATCAATTTAACGTTTTATGACTATTACGTTTCATTTAATTAATTTTGCTTTTTCTCTCTTATTTTTATCTATTTATTTATTTATGTTATTTATTTATTTATCATGCCATCCTGCGATGATAATCCTAAAGACTTGTTAGCCAATTTGTCGTCAAAAAGGCCAATTAAAAATATTATGTTAAAGATTTCACAAGATAAAAAATGTGAACATAATTTTTATCGAATGAGGGGTACCATTTATTCAATATCTTGTAACATTATTTTCTACCTCACTATTGTCTCGGATGAGATGTTCCATGAATCATTTAGTCAGCTGAATGCCAAATTATTCATTTAATGTTTATTTTTATGCAATGAATGGAATGGGATGGAACGTTATTATAAACTGTCCGGAAATTTGCGCATGTTTGCTCGAAGGAGAGAACTGTTGAAGCCTAAAGCGTTCTCCTAGACTTATAAATAGACACCGTTTCCTTAACCAATGAAAATAAGTGATGACGCTGATGTATTCCGTTTTGAAAAGAAAATAAGGCTTTACTGCATGTCCGCTGCAGCTGAGAATCCTAGGACAATAAAGATTATATTGACGTCCAATGGTGAGTTGGGCTGAAATCCAGGTTACTAATCCTATTATTTATTTATTTATTGATATTATTATTATCTTTTTTTAGGCTAACTTTCTCAGTTAACTATGTTCTACAGTAGTTTAGTAAATTTTCCACAGTTCTGACATTTCATCAATTCAACTGGTTGTTGCCAAAAAGCCTTGTTCATTACCTGACTGCAGCAAGCAATCTTTTACTGGGTGTAACCATAGGAAACAGTCTCTTTTGAGCCTCTCTTTGTAAGTCCAGGATGACCACCGTCATTGATTAAAGTTCACATGTTGGCACACATGCTCCCCCTTTTGTACTTTGTTTCATCAGCAGCAGGGCAAATAAGTTTCTGCCTCTTTGTCCATCTTGTAGTGCTCCCCGTCTTGATGTTATGAGTCACAGTTTTTGGTGAGGGCTTCCAGGTTCTCTTTGTATAGAAGTCAGACCCAAACATTCTTTGCAGCTGGTTGTGACAGGCCCACCCAGTAAAGTTCATGCCTCCACAATGCACAGCAAACGTTTTCCTTAAATATGTTGATTGAGTTGAAAGGACAGAACTTTCTCTTTTACAAATCAAAATCAACGAAGGTTTCTAATATTTAGTCAACTTTATTGACTCAAAGGTAAATCTAGACTATTTCCTATGCACAATTTTTTCTGAATCATCAAATTAGTTCTACACAGGTTTTAAACTTTAGGCACAATCTATCCCAAATGCAAGATCCCTCCTTTCATTTTTTATTTATCTATTTTATTTTGGGAAAATAACTACCAGTTTTTAACTCAAAACAGCCTAGTACAGTTTCTAGCCAGGTTACAGGAAATAATACTTAGTTTATCTGTTTTTTCATTATTCAGCGTCCCAAAATCCAGCCATTAACGTTAATGGTTCTTAAAGTTGAGGTAAGACAATTATTGGATTTTGTTTTATAGCAAGATTTAACAAATATTTTATTTCCTGACTGATTATTTGTTAATTTTATGGTTTTCATAAAGATGATCCTGAGAGGTTCAGAGCTGCTTTTCGCAGTACCCTGTGCTATTTTTAGACTGCGGGACTCCTGTGTGTAAAAGTGGGTGGAGTCAGGTCCCCAGGCTGAAACTCCAGTCATTCTCACTAAATCTGTCCGAGAGGAAGGATCTCCTGAATACCCTAACCAGAAGCCTTAAGGTACGTCCAAAACACCGAAAAATATCCTTTCTAAAGTCACAAATTGCTTAAAACTGCATGTTACACAGGAAAACTGTGAGAGCGAGGGAGTCCAGCTGACTCCACGGCCCATAATCAGACAAAATACTTCCTTTATAACCACGACCATACAACTTTTGTATTTTAAAGGATTTTCTTGTCCTCACACTAACGATAAATTCTTTTTCTATTGTTTCCACAGTCTCTCGAACTAAATAACCGTCTAGTAAAAACATGGACCGCACCCTGTTTCTCAAGCAGCTGCTCCCTCTATTAAAAACTGAGTCATTCAGAAGATCCAGCGAAAGCAGCTCATGCAAGAAGACACACATTCACTCATTCACAAGGCACAGAGACATTCTTTGTTTGTCACAGTCTCTTTTTATTATTATTATTATTTTTTTAAGGTAAGTCAGTTCGTCACTTATTTATTCTCTCTCTATATATATATAATATTTTAAGCACAGAATTTATTTAACACTGCACTGGTTATTTTCAGAATTTAATGCTTACTATGCTTTTAAGCAGGCCTTATGTAACATTAGAGCAAATCCAATTGCAATTTTTTTGAGAGCGCTCTGAGGAATAGTTTATATATTTATTTTCTGCAGATCTGTTTTGATTTTACTGTTTAGCAGCTATATGACTATATTTCTAAAATAAAGCTGTCATTTACATCCTTACTTGCGTTTCTTGGTGGTTTTTTCCCTTTTTTCATCTCCAGGTCACTTAACCCCCAGATCGGGGTCACTCACATGCTGCCCCACACACAAATGATTATCACGCTTCTACACTACATATGTATATATATGTATACACATATACATACATACACACATACATATGCATATGTTACTTTAAAAACCTTTTATTTATTAACTTATGGTGTTCTGTTCAAAGACTGATCAGAACAGGGTTGCAGAATTTGAATTTTGCGTAGCTCCAAACATTAATTTTAGCACTGCAGTGTAATTTACATATACGAGTTGCAACTTTTTAAAGCTCTTATTTATCTTATTTATTTATTTTCTGGTACCGCATCAGGCCTTCACACACACACCCAGCGCTGTACACTCACACACACACACACACGGAGCTCCCAAAACTCTGCTCTGCATTCTGCACTCTCCTAGTGCTGCACTTTCAATCCAGAGCCGTAAGCAGCCTCTTGCTGCGCCTCACACACACAGGCTGAACTCAGCTTACACACACAGTGAAGCTTGTCTACAGCTGTGCCTTTTTTCTCTCGATTCTGCAGCCTTCACTTCCCAAATCTTTCTCCAGTTACCTCTACTGTTAACATCTACCCCTTTTTTCTTCATCGCCTCTTCCGCTGACTTTCTCAATAAAACCTTATTTCTCGTGGCTTCAACTGGGCTGCTTGTCATATTTAAACATTGCTCATTTTATGCAAAAACAGCCAAAAGCACGCAGAAATAGCCAAAAGCACTGCTCTCTTCACAGAAGCAGTCAAAACATTTATCATCTTATGCAAAAACAGTTACCTCAGAACATTTTTCTCATCTCATGCATAAGGCCCTTGACCTTAAAATCCAGGGAGCTCTCTTTAGCCTCCCCTTCCCTTAACACAAAACCAGGTCCTTGACCTGTGGACTTTTAGGGTTCCCACACCTATGGATCCAGCCAAGCATTATATAACCTCGTTATATATTCTATCCGCTCGTCAGCAAATAGTGTGGTCAGCCACGACCTGGAAAATGGAATTTAGGACCTTGTCCTGGGCCTCCAACCCTTCTTTAAATGGAATTTAGAGCTTATTAATGCTCTGGGCCTCCAACCCTTCTTTAAATGGAATTTAGAGCTTATTAATGCTCTGGGCCTCCAACCCCTATGGAATTTAGAGCTTATTAATGCTCTGGGCCTCCAACCCCTTTTTCTGTACTATTTCCTTTTCTCATTTACTCATTAAATCATTAGAAAATCCTCATTTCATTTCACCATTAAACCATTACAAAAAAATCTCTTATTCTTTCTGCACTTGTCTCCACTTTCTTCTCCAACTATTATTTTAGGACCACAGCTACTATGATTCTGGACACAAAGGCTTTGGATAAATCCAATGAGCAGATTTTAGATAATAGGCTCTGCTCACCTTGTTTTCCACCGCGGTGTTCTGTGCCAAGATCGTTCGCTGGGTCAGTAGGTCGAATCATCCTCCAAAAACTCCTTTTTCTTCAAAAAGAAAAAATCCTGTTCGTGACGCCAAATTTGTTGGTCTCTCTTCCGTTAGACCAAGCACGGGTACGGAGTAGATGGAGTTAAACACCTTTTAAGTTGACAGAACGAGGAGACAAATGATCAGAAGTCCATTCACTGTTTCGCCGCTCATGAGGGGGAGAGTCTCTGCAGCAAGTCCCGCGACCTGCTCTTGCCAGATGCTTCGGACAGACTCTCGCCGTTCTGCTGAAAACGGCTGATTTTTATTGAAGATTACAGGAATGTTACATACGTAGTTTGCCATACACACACGTAATTCTGCCATCTGCACCTGCAGACGCACGTCAGCTAATAGCCTTGTTAATGAAAGACCAATTCATCCCAAGGACATGCAACCTTGAGATGATCAGGACACATCCTGCAACATCCTTTGCTAACAAAGACAGTTGTTCTTGTATTGAGGAACTGAAGGAAGGAACGCTTTCACTCCCTTATGCAGCTGTTCAGCTTGAGCAGAAAAGGCACAGAGAGGTCTTTGATATTATAACAAGATTCCATGAAAAGGCATATAATAATGTATTTATGATAATATATAAGGGGCAAAAGTGAGAGATACATATTTAATCATATAAAAGAGCTTATAATAATATATGAAAGAGCTTATATGAGAGATATATATTTTCACTCTGTAGGGGTGCGTGGCGCTGGACTGTGAAATCAGACGATCGCCGAGAACCACGTCACATTGTGAGAAAATCGTGTTTAACGGGTAATTAATCAGACCGGTGGCAGCACCATCATCTAGCGGGCTGCCGTCATCGTTTGTAATTTTCACCCGCAAAAATAGAAGAGTGTCGTTTAAATCCAAATATTTTTCTCCATCTCCGGGGACAAAAAATTCTACAGGCCCGCCGTCCGTCAGGGCCGCTATGGGTAAAATTTCGCTGTAGATCTTATCTTCGATAGACAACTGAGTCATGGGTACGGTGAAGAGATCCAGTTCACTCAGCGTACATTCTGACGATTTGCTGTGGAGCAGTGACATGATTAAAAAATATCAGAGCCCGTCTGGCGAGACTTCTTCCTCTTTTGCTTGCGTTTTGTAACTGGAGGTTTGATGCGTCGGTCGCTTCGTGATGTAGATGTCTTTAAACGCCTGCCGGGGGGTCTTTTGCGAACACGCCTCGACAGAACCATGAGGCCTGACCCCTCTTGGGCATTAGGGTCATTGATTTTACCGACGGCTCTCGTCAACACATCTGACACGATTCCTGTAGCGGCCTTTTTGAGATGCGGTTTAGCCAGAGCAAATCCTTTTTTAACAAAAGGTGATATGAATCGAAACAGTCTTGAAAATATCGATCCAAAGCCACGTCCGTACATATAAGGAACACCGCTAAAACCTGGTAAACCATGACCGGCCTGAGTGACGTAATAATTGATAAAACGGTTGGGATCGTTTCTCTGCAGGTGATAAATCATGTCTGCAAGACGTACGAGTGTAACTGACTCTCTCGCCCTGTTTCACGAGCGTTATATTATTGTATTTCTCTGATGTGCGGGCCTGAAATGAAGCCTCACCGTTGTTTTTCCGTATAAGAAGTGAATCGGCTCATTCTGATCAAATTTTATTTCGATATGAATGCTTTCTATATGATTCGTAGAAACGCTGATGTAATCCACAGGATTAAACACATGAGTGACAGTGTGACCGAAGGTCCCTTCAACTTTCACCGTACGTAATAAAGGCGCAAAGACGTCCCCGACCAACTGCTCGGTCACGACATCCGTGTAGCAGTAAAATTGATATAGACCGCCTGTTAAATCGGGTGGGTGAGGCGCCGATTTGATAGGTTCATCGATGCCTGAAGTACCTTCAGGCGTCAACCACTCACCCGCGTTGAAACCTAACAGATAGGCCAGAGGCGCTAAAAATCTAAATTCTATTTCATCACCGATCTGATATTTGAGAATGGGGTCGGGGAATCTGTGAATGAGATAGAAATCAGGATCAATCTTTCTCATAGCAGTCTCACATTCCATTCTAAGTGTTTGGATAGCTTTATAATATCCGGGAGTAATCGGAGCTCTGTTGATTTTCTTAGGTTCTTTCACTCGTCGCCATTCAACAAACGCACGATCGTTCGGTAAATTAAACCACGAGTGTACGTAAGTGATTTCAGACAGTCCCACTTGCCACCTGCCATTGAGATTGATGTGACGGGCTAGATCGGTTCTGTAACTGGCAATCGTGTTATTTTTAAACACCTCGTTACTGGCGTTAGAGGGCAATGTGATATAAAAACCCTCCTCTTGTCTCAGATCCATTTTTTTATTGTATCTGTTTTTTAAACGTCGTGCAGGTCTGAGGCTTTAATCCAACTGGAAAGTTTTTGAGGCCATCCAAGCCATTTAACAAACACTTGCTTCTGGCCTCTGTAAGTTCTGCGCTTTAAAATTTTTTCAACGTGGAAGGATCGTTCGGTCGATAAGTTTACTTTCTGCAATTCGGGTTCATAAAATGACCCTTCAATTTTTTCCCCATCAAAATCTTTGAGTTTATAAACCGGCGGTGCTCGATGAAGACACTGGTCTACTGTGAACAGCTCGTGCGTGAAACTCTGCTCATATTTTTTATCAAAAACACCTCTGAGTTTGGAAATTCTCACAACGTCACCCCTGTTAAACTTCATTTTCTTTGCAGGCTTCGGTGCGGTGGTCCCGTAAAGGTTGCGAAACACTTGCCATTGATTTTCCGTGTTAACTTCAAAGGGGGCCATTTTGATAGAAGTGTGGTAGCTATGATTATAACCTTTCACCAAATCTTGAATTACATCTATGTAGCGATGGGTGTTTTTGGCTGTGAAATATCTCCACATTCTACCTTTTAGAGTCCTGTTAAATCTCTCCACAACGCTGGCCTTTACGCTGCTGGCTGTGGCAAAATGCACAATTTCGTGTTTCTTCATGAGGGCTTCAAATTTCTTATTAAAAAATTCTTTACCGGAATCCGTTTGCAATTTTTTAGGGACACCGCTGTCTTTCAAAACTGAAGCAAAAGCTTCTGTAACATCTTTCCCCGATTTGTTTTTCAGGGCTCGTACATAGGCTTTCTTTGAAAATACATCTATGACGGTTAATAGGTAATTGAAGCCGTCGTTTGATTTTGACAAGGCCTGCATGTCGCATAAGTCAGCTTGAAACTGTTTTAGCGGCCCTGAGACAAAAACCTTATTTCTCGGAAAATGAACTCTTGCAGGTTTGTGAAGTGTATAGGCGTCTTGTTCTGAGAGAAAATCGCGAGCCTTATCCGATGAAACTTTCTCCCCAATATCTTGTTGTAAACCGGTTCTAAACCTTTCCACACCACCGTAACTACCCTGATGTTCTGGTGTAAAATAAACCTTTTTCATTACCTCCTCCATCTCTGATGAATGGTTGGCAAAAATGATGCATATTTGTTTTCATTAGTTCTTTTTATTTCATAAATTGTACACACACAATCTAATCATACTGTAAAAACAGCAGTCATCAAATATAATCACACAGTCTAATCATACTGTAAAAAACAGCCGTCAAATATAATCTAAACACTAGTCAGAACTAAAAACAGTCGTCAAATATAATGAATAAAATCACACAGTCTAATCAGAACTAAAATCTAATGACGCTACCGTCAGAACTAAAATCTAATCATACTGTCGTCAAATATAATAATAAAGTTGTAGAAGAGACCCTCCGCAGCTCGCTCACTCCATCACCACCCCGGACAGCGCGTCCAGGTCAGCTTTGGACAGGCGATCGTACACCGGAAAAATGTCTTTGTGAATGGGCATCACAGCCCTGAATCCGTGCAGCTGCGTCACAGCCATGGTGAACAGAATCTCAGTGTCCAGAGGCTGGAAGCCGTGCAGACTGAGAAAACTTTGAAGAGCCGGAATCAGTTTAGGTGTTAAAACCCTGCGAATAATGTCCGTAAAGTGAAAATCGTAAAATAATTCATTTTCAGCTACGTAAAGACATTCGTGTTGCCGTTGACTGGGGTGATCGATCTTGCATCCGTGGCAGATGGTTGGTAAGTGAGCTTTGATCGCCATGTTGACCAAGTGAAGAAGACCCATTTTCACACGGTCTACTTTGTCTTCTGAAAACACCCAGTCTGTCACGTTCTGAGGATGTTAGGACCCAAATATGCAGTTACCCAGGATGACACGAGGCAGAGATGATGAAAAAGTAAAATTCTTTATTTTGAAGGCGGAACAAAAGTAAATCCAGGCAGCGAGCCAGAAGTCCAAAATTCCAGATAAGCTCTGGAGATCAAAAACTCTAGAAAGTCCAAGGGGCAAAGAACACTGGTAATCCAAACGAGACGAGACTGACAGAATAACAAACATTCAATGGACCGACAAGAACACAGAGACAGACAGGGCTTAAATACGCTGGGAGAAGTGATTAGGGAAAATGGGAGCAGGTGTGTGAAGTGAGAGCTGGAGGGAAGACAGGTGAACCTAATAATCAAAATGGGCAAACAGAAACAGAGGAGGGCCAAATAAACCTAAGAAACTCTAAGACACCAAAACTAAATCTAAAGGCTGCGGGAAGGACTAATACACACACACCAAGGCACTAATATATAAACGGGAAAGGGGAATGGGCAAGCACACACACACACAGAACAACACACACACACACACACAAACACACAAACTGAGCAGGAGACTGGATCTCACACACACACGTTGAGCTGGGGACAAGGAAGCTGGGGACTACAAGGACACAGAATGTAAACGAGACCTGGAGGACCTGGGGAAGAATGAGATGACACAAAACCTGGGAGGACTAGACTTAAAGGACTATAAACATAAGACACTAAACTGACACGCAGAAAAAGGACACATGAGGGCGCCAAAGAGCTACAGCATAAGACACACAACAGGGATACAGACAAGGACACATGAGGGCGCTAAAGGGCTACAACACAAGGGGAGAACATGGAGTGGAGCACAAGAGGAGCTGGGGAACAAAGAGACACAAGAGGGAATCTAGAGAGGGATGGAGGACACCAGGAGACACATGGGGAAGACAGACGCAGACCATGACAGTACCCCCCCCTCTAAGGGCGGATACCAGACGACCATAAGACAGACAAACACCACAAGCAAAAGACAAGACCAAAACCAGACACGAAACAACCAGAGGGAGGGAGAGGAGGGAGCAAACAAAACACAACCCAAAAAGGGGCGGGCGAGGAGGGAACAGAAGAGTCTGGGGGGCCGGCGACGGGGAACCAGGAGCTGGGACTGTAGGAGTCTGGGGGGCCGGCGACGGGGAACCAGGAGCCTGGACTGTAGGAGTCTGGGGGGCCGGCGACGGGGAACCAGGAGCCTGGACTGTGTCAGCCTGGGGGGCCGGCGACGGGGAACCAGGAGCCGGGACTGTGGGAGTCTGGGGGGCCGGCGACGGGGAACCAGGAGCCTGGACTGTAGGAGTGTGGTGATAGGGGAAACTGGACCAAGACTAAGACTGAGAGGGAAAACTGGACCAAGACTAAGACTGAGAGGGGAAACTGGACCAAGACTAAGACTAAGAGGGGACACAGGACCAAGACTAAAACTAAGAGGGGACACAGGATCAAGACTAAGACTAAGAGGGGACACAGGATCAAGACCAAGACTAAGAGGGGACACAGGATCACTACCGACAGGGGACACTGGACAAAGACCATGACTAAGAGGGGACACAGGACCACTACCAACAGGGGACTCTGGACAAAGACCACGACTACGAGGGGACACAGACTGGGGAACTTCAGACTGGGGAACTTGAGGGGGCGTAGACTGGGGAACTTCAGACAGGGGAACTTGAGGGGACGTAGACTGGGGAACGTCAGACTGGGGAACTTGAGGGGACGTAGACTGGGGAACGTCAGCCTGGGGAACTTGAGGGGACGTAGACTGGGGAACGTCAGCCTGGGGAACTTGAGGGGACGTAGACTGGGGAACTTCAGACTGGGGAACTTGAGGGGACATAGACTGGGGAACTTCAGACTGGGGAACTTGAGGGGACATAGACTGGGGAACTTCAGACTGGGGAACTTGAGGGGACATAGACTGGGGAACGTCAAACTGGGAGGCTTGAAGTGACTGGAAGGCTTGAGGTGACTGGAAGGCTAGAGACTGGGAGGCTTGAGGTGACTGGAAGGCTAGAGACTGGGAGGCTTGAGGTGACTGGAAGGCTAGAGACTGGGAGGCTTGAGGTGACTGGAAGGCTTGAGGTGACTGGGAGGCTAGAGACTGGGAGGCTAGAGACTGGGAGGCTAGAGACTGGGAGGCTAGAGACTGGGAGGCTAGAGACTGGGAGGCTAGAGACTGGGAGGCTAGAGACTGGGAGGCTAGAGACTGGGAGGCTAGAGACTGGGAGGCTAGAGACTGGGAGGCTAGAGACTGGGAGGCTTGAGGTGACTGGAGGGCTTGAGGTGACTGGAGGGCTTGAGGTGACTGGAAGGCTAGAGACTGGGAGGCTTGTGACTCGGGAGGCTGGGAGACTTGAACACTCGAGATGGGAACACTTGAGGCTTGGGGAACTGGAACACGTGTGGGGAGACTTGAGACAGAGATGTCCGCTTCAGAGCAGGAGGGGGCGACGTCGGCTTCAGAGCCGGGCGAGTCTGCTTCAGAGCCGGAGGGGGCGACGTCGGCTTCAGAGCCGGGCGCGTCTGCTTCAGAGCCAGAGGGGGCGACGTCGGCTTCAGAGCCGGGCGCGTCTGCTTCAGAGCCGGAGGGGGCGACGTCGGCTTCAGAGCCGGAGGGGGCGCCGTCTGCTTCGGAGCCGGAGGGGGCGCCGTCTGCTTTGGGGCCCGGGGACGTGGGAGCACCGTCTGCTTCGGGGCCGGAGGGAGCGACGTCTGCTTCGGGGCCCGGGGACGTGGGAGCGTCTGCTTCGGGGCCCGGGGACGTGGGAGCGTCTGCTTCGGGGCCCGGGGACGTGGGAGCGTCTGCTTCGGGGCCCGGGGACGTGGGAGCGTCTGCTTCGGGGCCCGGGGACGTGGGAGCGTCTGCTTCGGGGCCCGGGGACGTGGGAGCGTCTGCTTCGGGGCCCGGGGACGTGGGAGCGTCTGCTTCGGGGCCCGGGGACGTGGGAGCGTCTGCTTCGGGGCCCGGGGACGTGGGAGCGTCTGCTTCGGGGCCCGGGGACGTGGGAGCGTCTGCTTCGGGGCCCGGGGACGTGGGAGCGTCTGCTTCGGGGCCCGAGCCGGGTACGTCTGCTTCGGGGCTCGAGCCGGGTACGTCTGCTTCGGGACTCGAGCCGGGTACGTCTGCTTCGGGACTCGAGCCGGGTACGTCTGCTTCGGGACTCGAGCCGGGTACGTCTGCTTCGGGACTCGAGCCGGGTACGTCTGCTTCGGGACTCGAGCCGGGTACGTCTGCTTCGGGACTCGAGCCGGGTACGTCTGCTTCGGGACTCGAGCCGGGTACGTCTGCTTCGGGACTCGAGCCGGGTACGTCTGCTTCGGGACTCGAGCCGGGTACGTCTGCTTCGGGACTCGAGCCGGGTACGTCTGCTTCGGGACTCGAGCCGGGTACGTCTGCTTCGGGACTCGAGCCGGGTACGTCTGTTTCGGGGCTCGAGCCGGGTACGTCTGCTTCGGGGCTCGAGCCAGGTACGTCTGCTTCGGGGCTCGAGCCGGGTGGCGTCCGCTTCTGGACCACCGCTGAGGCGAGGTGCGATGCGTCCACCTGGACCACCGCTGAGGCGAGGTGCGATGCGTCCACCTGGACCACCGCTGAGGCGAGGTGCGATGCGTCCACCTGGACCACCGCTGAGGCGAGGTGCGATGCGTCCACCTGGACCACCGCTGAGGCGAGGTGCGATGCGTCCACCTGGACCACCGCTGAGGCGAGGTGCGATGCGTCCACCTGGACCACCGCTGAGGCGAGGTGCGATGCGTCCACCTGGACCACCGCTGAGGCGAGGTGCGATGCGTCCACCTGGACCACCGCTGAGGCGAGGTGCGATGCGTCCACCTGGACCACCGCTGAGGCGAGGTGCGATGCGTCCCCTTGGACCACCGCTGAGGCGAGGTGCGATGCGTCCCCTTGGACCACCGCTGAGGCGAGGTGCGATGCGTCCCCTTGGACCACCGCTGAGGTGAGGTGTGACTCAGACGCAGGTCTCCGAGTAGGGGCCTCTGAGATAGGCGGCACCACTCTGGCCTCAGTAGAGTGCTGGTGATGGCGTTGTCGTCTACGATGAGCACGACTCCTAGGAGGTGCGGGGGTGACTTCAACAGGTGCGGAGGAAGTGATACAGCCCACCGGAGATGAAGTGGTGGCGCTGTCAGAACCTGGTGAGGGTGTGGTGGTGTACTCCATCTGAGAAGCTGAGGTGGCATCAACATGCATAGGAGAGATTGAAATGAATCCGGTTCTGATGGTCTGAGATGGGGAGTTGATGCAGTCCGGATCAGGTGAGGGTGTGGCGGTGTGACCCATCTGAGATGCTGAGGTGGCATCAGCGACTGGTGGAGGAGGATCTCGGCCAAAAGTGCGGAGGAGCAATGCAGCAAAGTCCCAAAAAGACACAGCCTTAAGATCCTCTATGTCGAACCGGTCAGCAACCCACCGCATGGCTTTACCCCTCAACCAGAGCACCATATACGACACCTTGTTGAACTCTGAAGATTCCAAGTCCAAACAACGGGCACAGTCCCGAATGAAACCCATACAAAGGTCTGGATCACCGTCATAATAGAACATCTCCTGTGTACCTGGAGTTCCTGCTGGGTCCTGTTCTGGTCGGTCCATTCTGTCACGTTCTGAGGATGTTAGGACCCAAATATGCAGTTACCCAGGATGACACGAGGCAGAGATGATGAAAAAGTAAAATTCTTTATTTTGAAGGCGGAACAAAAGTAAATCCAGGCAGCGAGCCAGAAGTCCAAAATTCCAGATAAGCTCTGGAGATCAAAAACTCTAGAAAGTCCAAGGGGCAAAGAACACTGGTAATCCAAACGAGACGAGACTGACAGAATAACAAACATTCAATGGACCGACAAGAACACAGAGACAGACAGGGCTTAAATACGCTGGGAGAAGTGATTAGGGAAAATGGGAGCAGGTGTGTGAAGTGAGAGCTGGAGGGAAGACAGGTGAACCTAATAATCAAAATGGGCAAACAGAAACAGAGGAGGGCCAAATAAACCTAAGAAACTCTAAGACACCAAAACTAAATCTAAAGGCTGCGGGAAGGACTAATACACACACACCAAGGCACTAATATATAAACGGGAAAGGGGAATGGACAAGCACACACACACACAGAACAACACACACACACACACACAAACACACAAACTGAGCAGGAGACTGGATCTCACACACACACGTTGAGCTGGGGACAAGGAAGCTGGGGACTACAAGGACACAGAATGTAAACGAGACCTGGAGGACCTGGGGAAGAATGAGATGACACAAAACCTGGGAGGACTAGACTTAAAGGACTATAAACATAAGACACTAAACTGACACGCAGAAAAAGGACACATGAGGGCGCCAAAGAGCTACAGCATAAGACACACAACAGGGATACAGACAAGGACACATGAGGGCGCTAAAGGGCTACAACACAAGGGGAGAACATGGAGTGGAGCACAAGAGGAGCTGGGGAACAAAGAGACACAAGAGGGAATCTAGAGAGGGATGGAGGACACCAGGAGACACATGGGGAAGACAGACGCAGACCATGACACAGTCAGGCAGACGGTGAGGCTCCTCATCGGTGCTCTGGATGTCGAGGGGTTGCACATCCTCCTCCTCCTCATGACCTGGCGGCGGCTCAGGGTTTGATGTCACCAAAGGTGGATCAGCCCCATCGACCCAGGGCCTGAATGGTACGTTCTCCGGAACCTCCATGATGGTGGGGAGTCGTGGTAGGTTATCCTCTGGAAAACACGATGGGGCCGATGCGGGCCTCGGACTGCCGTTGTATCTCGGCGGTGGTGGTGATGGTAGCGATCTGGACCTCGGACTGGTGTTGTATCTCGGTGGTGATGAATCCGTTAGTACCCAGCTCGGTGGTGGGCTCCAAAGGTCTTTAAGGGTCGTCTGATTGTAGAACCCCGTCATGCTGATGCTTAGATCGTCTGGATGAAATGGTTTCTAACTGTAAGCTCTTTATAACTAGTGCTGGATGGGGGGCGTGGTATGATGATGCAACCTCCTCCTCCTCCTCCTAAGGCAGGTCTTAGAACTCCAGCTTTTTTCGCACTGTCAGAATGTCGTTCCAACAGCGGCTGGTACGAAAAAATGAAGTAATACGATCCTCCACTTCATTTATTTTTTCACACCAGGCTTCGAAAGGTACAACCTGTAGAAGGCGGTAAATTCCGCATACAGAATGCACATTCTCCAGCACAAAAAAGAGCTCAAATCCTCTCACACGGACCGAGGCCTTGAACATCCACTCTCCATCAGCATCCTCTTCCCCCTCCCATGAAGCGCTGAATGCTGTCACAGCGTTCTGGATTTCATCCAACGTTGGAAGAGCTTGCGGCCCGCTGCGATTGACTGGCGGACGAGGTCTCTCAGGATCATCTCTGTGCACCTTGCGTGGAACAGCCAGCCTGAGCACAGCCCAATCGTTGTAGGAGAGAACCGCTGGTGAGTTTGATAAATAGGATTTAAGAGGTTCGCCCTCAGCCACATCTTGGATTAAACACAGTTCCTTAGTGTCGTAGCTGAACCGGTATCCAAAACTACCGGTATAACCGTAAGGTTCCAACTGCCATATTTGCTCCAAGATCTCTTTACCGCCGAAAGGAGGAACCTGCACTCTGCAGATGTAAAATGTAGATTTGCGGGGCGCTCCAATTCCAGCCGGCATCTGATGTATAGCGATGGATTTTTCACAAAGCATGGTTTTTGACAGCGGCATATCCACGCTCTCTTCTTTCACTTTTTGAGTTGAAGTTGAAGCGTCTGATGTAGTAGACACTTCTTCAGCGCGGCCTGGTGCTTCATTCAGCTCCTCGTGGTTCATCATTTTTTCTTAGAGCTCGGCTTTTCACCATTCGGACAGATCTGAGCTTTTAAAGAGTTAAACACAATAGGATTACACTCAGAAGGGAGGGGCTGTGGGAACCGATGGGCTATCACAAAAAGAAACCACACACCATTACACACATTAGCCTATGACGTGGGATATCATGGACGCTCAACAATACGTCATTGATGATGCGGCGTGGGGGGTCTAGACCATCTGGACACGTTCAACAATACGCCATTGATGATGCGGCGTGGGGGGTCTAGACCATCTGGACACGTTCAACAATACGCCATTGATGATGCGGCGTGGGGGGTCTAAACCATCTGGACGATCAACAATACACCTGCCCATTTGATTAATGATACGGAAGGGGGGGGCAAAGATTGAACAATACACCTGCCCATTTGATTAATGATAGGAAGGGGGGGGGCAAGGTCAAGGGTCAAATGAACAATAGGAATGAAAGGTCAAAGAACAATAGACCTGTCAAAATGTTTGACGAAAGGTGTCTTATAATCCTCTCTGAAGCATATCAGCAAAGTCTCTTGGGCTCTCAGCTCTCAGGTTAAACTTGACTGAATAGATTACTCCACATCAGTTCGACCCTCAAATGATAGATATGCATGTAGAATCCGATCCTTGTGAGGAAAGCTCTCCCCTTATGTGTGTTCAAAGAGTTCAATGACACGGCTGACAGCAGTATGAGTCAGCAGAAATATGAGAACACAATTAGAATATTTTAGTTATTTTTGGACAAATGTGTCAACATTTAATTTAAATTGAATAAATATGAACTTTACTTTTTAAACAACTAATAAGTAAAAGCATGAACTAACCTGCAGTGCATTCCTCAACACAAGGCAAAAATGTATTGACAGTAGCAAATGATCATCACAGTTGTGGACGCCATCTTGCCAGTCTTGATCGCTACACCATGTCACAGTTGGGGCAAACTTTCCTGTATGTCGATGTACCTAAAAGGATAAAAAAACATGTTACAATTACATCCTAGAGCTGGAATGATGGAAACTACAGTTAACTATATTTCTAATCAAAGCATTGAAAATTGCAAACCTTTAACTACACCGTTATGAGTCACTATTTTAGCAGTTGCAGTTATCAGCTGAGGACCAACAAGAGTGTTCTGTCCACATTGTGTGCATGTAGTCTCAGATGGAATGAGATGTGTGGGGAATCCATGAGAGTCTTGGCGTCTCTGCTGCTGGTGATCAGTGTTTTGGAAGATCGGAAGGTATTTTCTTGTGAGCAATCAAATACTTGATCATCCTTTCAGCTGCTCGATCTGGATAAAACGCTTATATTGGGTGAAATCTGCCTAGCCCACCATCTCCTCGCATTGTTTTATTTTGAAACGTATTTTATTTTGAAATGAGGAAGTGGGATTCTCCCCTTTGGTTGTTTTGTAGTGATGGGAATTCAGCTCACCAAAAAGAGCCATCTCTTTCGGCTCCCAAGTGGCTCCTCAGATTTTCTGTTGCGTAGAGTACATTTATAACCAAAATAATGCTAAACTATATGTAAAATAATTTACTAATGTAAAAAATAGCAATATATCAAATACTTATCATTTCTATGGATTTAATAACAGAACACTAAGAAATCTCCACTTTCGGACAGCTGGCACTCATTTTCTCACCGTCTTCGTCCCACTCTCCTCCCTCTCGCTCGCCTTTTTCCTCCTCCTCGTTCCCTCTCGTCTCCCTCCTCCCACATGTGCTCTGCTGTGTGTCTGAGTCTTATCCTCACTCTTCCCCGCCCCTACTGCTCTGTGTGTGGACAGTCTGGACACACAGTTACACCAAGGCAGGGGGGAGGGGGGAGGGGACGGCTCCCAATGACGAGTTGGTGTTGTGCCATAAATCGACTCGCTGCCAAAAAATGATCAGCCACCGCGGGATCGCGCACGGTTAGGGTAATTGCATTTCTAGACGAAATTCCCCGGCATTTTGCCCTAAAACTCAGCATATCTAGCAATATGGACATTCAGAAAGCAGAGATAACCTCTTCCAGTACTTAAACAGATGTGTATCGCGGATATTAGTTTTTCCAGTTCGGAAGTTGTTTTAAGTGTTGCTATTTAACTTAAAAGTTCACAATGAGGATATATTAATCCTTTTTGCAATATTTGCGATTGAAAGATGGTTTGTGGTAAGAACTGGCTTTCTTTATGTTACAGCCTTGATACTAAAAAATAAATAAACAGTGTAAAATGGCGCCCTGTATTGAATGTAAACGTCGTATAAATGTAAATAAACAATTCTCCAGCGATTTGGTTTTTTCCCCTTCCTTTCTTTAGTCCACTTGACATGGAGCCACAGTTAACTAGTTTGGGGCACATTTTTACTTGAAAAATAGTATTTAAACTGATCAAGCTTTGGCTTTAATGACACTGTGTAGGTTACTATCTATACATTACTTTGCTCTATTTAAAAGTAACAAGATAAAAGCACTTCAGCACATAAAATTAAGATTGTCACTTGCCAAATAGAGACTACACCCTCCTGTTTACCTATAAGAAATGCTTCAAAATATCTTTAAATTCTTTATTGATGATTTAATTGTAGACAACTAAAATGGCATTTTACTTGCCAAAAAGTGATTGAATCGCTCAAACCATCTTTCAATCGCAAATATTGCAAAAAGGATTAATATATCCTCAATGTGAACGTTTAAGACAAATAGCAACACTTAAAACAACTTCCGAACTGGAAAAACTAATATCCGCGATAAACATCTGTTTAAGTACTGGAAGAGGTTATCTCTGCTTTCTGAATGTCCATATTGCTAGATATGCTGAGTTTTAGGGCAAAATCCTGGGGAATTTTGTCTAGAAATGCAATTACCCTAACCGTGCGCGATCCCGCGGTGGCTGATCATTTTTTGGCAGCGAGTCGATTTATGGCACAACACCGGCTCCAGTCGTTCACTTCAAAGAGCCGGCTCTTAGAGCCGCTTCGTTCGTAATCGACACATCACTATTGTTTTGAACGGTTCAACTTTGGAAGCCATCGAGACACGACCTAGAAGCTGTGCTGTTCTGAGATAACTCGGTGGACTTGGTGAGTGTTGGTAGTCAGTAGTCGGTAGTACAGTCAGTAACGTAGTTGGATCTGGAACATTTACCGTCTTTAGTGAGTGGAGCAGTTCACTTGGTGAGTGGACACCGTTTCTTTGTGAGGGAAAGCACGCTAGCGGCCTAATGGAGTTAGCATCATGCTATCGCTAAATCGCGAGTGGGGTTTTCCCTGTTTAAAATCAACAAACTATTTTATTACCGTTAAATAGTTTTAATAAAGAGATCCCTAGAACAGGCGCGCGCGCACACACACACACAACAGCAGCTCCTTGCTACAGACAGAAGTTTACTCAACAGCATTCAGCATGAAAATGAACCAAGTAGCAAGTATTAAATAGACAAAACAGGCTAAAAAGAAATGCCAGCTGATGTTCCAGAGCATTCGTTAAGCAGATGTTTTTCAGGGATGCATATTTACATGTAAACAAAAATAAATACAACTTTAGAAAGACACATTCTACTGAGTAAATGTATAATATAATGACTTAGTAATCAATAATAATACTGAGAACACAATAGCATTCTGCTAAAACACACCTAAAGTTCATTTAGCTGGGATTCCTGTGTTTTCATGTACATTACACATCCGTGGAGCTGCCTCTTGGCCAGGACTCCCTTGAAAGTAAGGTTTGTGATCTCAATGGGACCTTCCTGGTTAAATAAAGTATAAATAAATAAATAAACTCACTACTTCTTCATGTAAACTCTAAACGAAACCCTTTAGTGCTCTTGGCTCAGCTGGAGACGAGGAACCCTCAGGTTGTGTTGTTCTTTACCTTTTCAGCTTCCAGCCCTCTGCTGATATCACACCTTGCTTTCCTTGTTGGCTCCATGAGATGCTGCCATGCTGGATTTGACTTTTAGTGAGCCACCAGACAGAACTAAACAGGAGAAACCGTTGTTAGTATTTTTGTAGAGCATCCATCTTCTATTTAGTCTGTAGCTGGAAGAACAGAAGAGAACTCTGGTGAGCAAAGGTCCTCTTTTCCAGACTGGATCTGTCCTCAGCTGATCAGAACCAAAGTGTTGGATCTTTAATCTCCTGCGTTGTTCTGAAGCAGCATCTTAATCAGCTCTCCTGCTTTGTTTCTATTGCAGCTGTTAGCTAAACACGGCTAAAGAAAACCTGCTACCACTTCAGGATCATCCATCAGCTGGGACTGATTCATCGTGTGTTCTTCACCACCTGGACCTGGACAGCATGGACACAGGTAGGGCTGCCACCTTTCAGATATGTAAATAAGTAAATGAGTTGGAGAAGTGGTTTTTCTCTTAGACAGCTGTGTTATTCACACAGGTGTGACACATCTGTAAACGCCAGATCTGGTGCAGGAAAATGGCTGAACAGGGAGTGGGGACACACTTTGCCTTCTGCAGTTGTAAGTGATAATAATAATAATAATAATAATAATAATAATAATAATAATAATAATACATTAAACTTGTCTAGTGGTTTTAAGGTCAGTCAGGCTTCACAAAAAATGCAATAAACACATAATAAAACAACATGAAACATAGTAAACAGACTGGGGGATGCTGGGTTGATCTTAAGAGAAGGCCAATTTAAAGAAGTGGGTTTTAAGCAGTGACTTAAAAGTAGAAAGAGAGACGGCGTTCCTGATGTTTAGTGGGAGAGAGTTCCAAAGTGTGGGGGCAGCGGCTGCAAAGGCTCGATCCCCCATGGTGCCATGTTTTGTTCTGAAAGGGGAAAGGAGGTTGGAGTCAGCAGAACGGAGGTGCCGGGAAGGAGAATGGCGATGGACTGATTATCTTTTTGATTTAAAAGTTGTGAAACTATTCAGTATATCCGTGCTGCAATAAATGGTCTGCAGCGCTAAAGACAAAAACAAAATGCTTACTACAGCCTCCACATGTGACTCCAGAGAGCAGTCGCTAAAGCTTGGTTTATGCTTGACGCATTCACTTTCCGCGCAGTGATGCGGCTCGCGGCTGGAACGCGCTTCACAACTCACAGCGTTTATGGTTTGTGCGGCTCGTCTCTGCGGTGAGCCAATATTCTCCCAAACTGAACGGGGCAGCATGGAGCTCTACGGCAAACATCCAACACTACACCGTAGTAGAAGTAGAAATTACTGTTTACAACATGGTATTTCAGCATTTTTAACAGCGTCCTCGTCTTTTCCGACAGTGCGAGCTATTTCTCTCCGAGAATTATTAACAACATGTTGATCACGGTGATCTTTGAGAGCTGAATCATACAAATGTCTGTATTTACGAACCTCTGTCGTGCCGGTCCGCCATGTTTTTCCGCGTCCGACCGTCCGCGTGGTTAGAAATTTTTCGAGGTGCGCGTTGCGGAAATCTTGGGCCGTGCGGAGGCGCGGTGGAGGGGCGTGGTTGTTAAAATGACGCAAAATGACGCAACTTTTCCGCGCGGAGCCGTGCGGACCTCGCGGACGCGTCAAGCATAAACCAACCTTTAGTCAGCATGCAGCTCAGTGAATTTAATGTCCTAGTCGAGTGGGTGGTGGTCTTATGGAAACATGAGAGCAAGTCAAACTGCAACTTTAAGAGCACTCTGAAATTATGACACGTCTCTAAAGCCCCCTTCAGACAGGCCATGAAAAACGGAAATGTTCCGGAATCTGTCCGTAAGACCTTTCTGTCTGAATACAAACATCCGGATAACGTGTTCCGGAATTTATCCGGACGAAGCCCCTAGTAACAGGTCCGGACTTGTTACGAACAGGGTGGCTGCTTCAGACTGGTGAGGTAAAGTTCCGGACAAGAGGGAGGGAGGGGGAGGAGGAGGGGACCGGGGGACGCTGTGCGCACCTAGATAGCTCGCTGCTGTAGCATGCGGCGAACCACGGCAGCTCGCCTCCTACGGTACCGTCTAGACGCGCGACGGAGCGCTTCACACCGCTTCAGTGATTCCTTTAACCATTGAGCTTCATCATCCAGGTCTCTTATGCGTCTTCGTGTGTGCAGAATTATGCTTAAGCGCCTCGTGATTTTTACCTTGAGAGGCGCTATAGAAATGATATTTTCTTCTTCTTCTTCTTAACATAAGTCCGATTCCCCCCTCCCACCCCACCCCCCGCCGCCGTCAGACATCTGGAACTTTTCCCTGCTGTGTGAACGCAGCTGAAAGGACAAGTTCCGGTACAAAAGTGGTGTGTCTGAAAACACAGTTCCGGTTAAAAACCGGATTGAATTGTCCACAAATGTTCCAGAATGTCTGTCTGAAAAGGGCTTCAATAAAGTAAAATTTTCTAGTGCAGAGTGGAGACAACCCATAGAAGCACTGATTTGATCTAATTTCAGAGAAAAATAGAACAGGTTAGATGCACGTAATAAATAAAATTATAACAAACTCAGGAATCTGTTTCTTTGCTTCACTGTTCTGGTGCTGAGAATATCACTAATGCGGATCAAAGGAGATCCACAGATGAATGCACCTCTTATTTATTATTTGGAGACTACATTTACTGCAGCTGGCAGAGGCAGAGATTTTTTCTATTGATACACGAATTTACAGAATCATTTTAAATGTTAATAGGGGAAGACTGCGGGAGGGAGCGGTAAAATACAGGGGGTCCCCAGCAAAAACAAACTTTACGAGTCTGATGAAACCCGCTGGTTTTCCATCAGGCAGTCACGGGGCAGCTCCAACGACCCAGTGGCTGTGCTGGGTCAATGTTATCGAGCTCAGTCGAGGCGACGTCGTGCTCTGCTTGAAGAGGTGTTATTTTCCCGCTTCAGAAGAAGCGTCCAACGTGTTTTTACGCTTTCTCCGAGACATGTCATGTCGCTAAGTTGTTAGCGCCGCGCGATAACACGTCAATAGTGCAGCGTAGCCTGCTGGAGGTTTTAAGGGTTCAGATGAAAACACCCGACCTCTCAGGCTGCTCACACATCGATCTTAAGTTGTCGCTGTTGCGCTCACGCCGTAATACAGTATTAGATGCAGTTAAAGTCAGACATGAAAAAATAAATAAATTTTACATGAATAAGTGATGCTTATCCTGGTGGGGAGAGGAAATCCTGTCAAGATCGTCAACGCTCATTTATCTTAATGCTATTGAAACGTAAACCAAAAAGCATTATATCCACTCAGGGCCTGAAATTCACTGCGGGATTGCGGGTATTGCGCGTTATATAGTTGCTTCTCGCAAATCCAGTTTTATAATGCGGGAAAGTCCCGCACAGCCTGCAGCGAATGTGGACGTTTGTATCGGAGCCATTAAAATCCCACAACATCGAACCCGTTCTTCATCTTGGTGATTGGCGGCGCGCTGGATTTTTTTTTCTCTCCACTTATCAAAATACGAGCTCAGTCCCTTGCTAGCAGCAAAGCAGTGCTTCGGTTGGCGGATTTAACGCCTGCATGCAGACATGGACCGCTGGTTAAAACGGAAATCTAACAACGAAGGGGAACCTGCTCCCAAAAAAACTGTACAAGAAATCCCCAGCACGGAAGGCAGCGAGGGAGGAGGCGTTGGAGGCAGGGCGGGTGGCAGCGCCGATTCCAGCGATGCTGTGAATGAGACGGATCCTCCGGACTTTCAAAAAGGTAGTGCCACTGAACGTAACGTTAGCAAGCAGCCTAAAGATAAGTTTCAGGCTAACTGGCTCAGACTGTATCCCTGGCTTGAAAATAACAATGGTGAAATGAACTGCTCCATTTGTAAAATGTACGGCGCTGTGCCTTTTGCAAGTCGATGCTACAAAACATCAACTTTACGTCGTCACGCTGATGGTGTGTCTCACACTGCAGCAATAAAAAGAAAACGTGAGGCGGATTCAGCTAAAAGTGTAATGACCAAAGCTATCGAAGATGCACATTTACAGTCTGCTGCAGAAATGAAGGGGCTCCTGAAAACTGCATATTTTATTGCAAAAAATGAAATGGCAAAAGCTAAATTTTGCCATGTGGTTAAATTCCTGAAAGAAATGGAGTGTCCTGCTTTCAAAAAACTTACAGAAACATCAAGCTATGGTAGCTACATCAATGAAAAAGGACTGTCAGAAATGCAGCAAGCTATTGCAAGCACACTTGTGGAAGATATTGACAAAGCTGTTGAAAGAAGTCCCGTGTTTTCATTAATATTGGATGAATCTACTGACATTAGTAACACCAAACGACTGATTATCTATGTCAGGTTCATAGATGACAACAACGTCAAAACAAAACTGATAAGGAATTCTGAAATTGCTGATGGAAGAGCAGACACTATTGTTGAAGATGTAAAACAGCTATTGACAGAAAAAAAACTGGATGGAAAAAAACTTGCTGCAGTTTGCACTGATGGAGCTGCTGTAATGACAGGATGCAGACAAGGAGTTATTAAAAAGCTCAGAGAGCTATACAACCCAGACCTGGTAGGAATCCACTGTACGGCTCATCGTCTCGCACTTGCTGCCAGTGATGCAGCCAACTCTGTGCCACAGGTGAAACGGTTTCAGCAGGATTTGAGATCAATTTTTATTTTTTTCAGTAATTCTGCTGTCAGAAGCAACAAGCTGCATGAATTGCAGAAACAGCTGGATGAACCCCAACTGAAGTTCACCCAGCCGCATGCAGTAAGGTGGCTGTCAATTCACAATGCAGTGTCGGTAGTGTGTAGATCACTGAAATCCCTGAGAGATGTCCTGGAGCACATGGCTTCCTCTAATGCACAAGATGCTGACAAAGCTAAAGGTCTGCTACTAGCTGTGAGACAGTTTAACTTTGTGGCTCTTTGTCACATGATGAAGGACGTACTGATGCATGTAGTCCTTCTCTCAAAACATTTTCAAAGAGAAGATCTGGACTTCTCCACAGCACAGCCAATGGTTGAAAGTACCAAAGAAGCCCTGAAGGAAATAA
Source organism: Nothobranchius furzeri (assembly GCF_043380555.1). Lineage (NCBI taxonomy): Eukaryota > Metazoa > Chordata > Actinopteri > Cyprinodontiformes > Nothobranchiidae > Nothobranchius > Nothobranchius furzeri. The sequence continues at coordinate 73,253,376 of NC_091752.1, forward strand.
TCGTCCACCCTGGCCCTGCAGAAACTGAATTCTTCAGCTCTCTTGATGGAAACAAGTTTAAAGGAGACAAAATTTTTGACTGCCACACCCAAAAACCAGCCTTTGATGACATGAAGAGCAGGTACGTGGGATCTTTAATAACAGAGATTGAGAGAAGATTCCCCTGTGAGACACTGGATGTTCTGTCATGGTTTACGATTTTGGAGCCAAAAAAAGCCATTATGGCAAAAAAGTCCGATAACTTTTCTCATTATGGCCTTGAAAAACTCGACAACCTTCTTGCACACTTCTCAAACTATGTAAGTGCAGTGGATGGACGCTCGGAGTTTGCCTTGCTGAAGCAAACTATGGTTTCCAGTGACTCGTACGCCTCATTGACCTTCCAGCAGTTTGCAGAGGCTGTTTTGAGTGACCATCGGGGTGTGTTCACTGAAATGGAGAAGCTCATTAAGATCGCTTTAGTCATCCCAATTGCCAGTGTGTCATGTGAACGCGGATTCAGCACACAAAACAGGATAAAAACAAGATTCAGAAATTCTCTGAATAACGCAAACCTCACCAATCTGATGCTGATTTCAGAGCTTGGCCCTCCGCAAGAGCAGTTTGATTTCAACAGAGCTTTCATCAAATGGAAAGAGATGAAGCAGAGGAGACAGAAGACAGAGAGGACAGAGGACCAAGCGGAGCGTGGGAGAACCCCGCTCCAAAACTAATTAGTACTGTGAGCTAACAGATACATTAATGTACATAGTTGCAATCGTGTTTGATGCCACATCAACGAAACTGTTTGTGTTAAAAGTTAAGTTAATGAAAATTCATCAGTTTGAGATAGAGGAATTCAGAGAAAGAAATCAGAGTAAGAAGCGAAGATGGAGACAACAGATAAAGAAGCACAAACAAGAGCAAAGATGCAGCCCAGAGAGTTGGACAACAAACTTCAGCAATGAAAATTGTTAAGATAATTTCTAATACCAGTGCAGCAAAAAGGAGCATTTTTATTTGATTTTTATACTTCAAAGTTATTACAATGGAGAAAGATGCAGTGTTAGAGGCCAAGAAAAAGACAACATTCGGACAAAAGAAAAGAAGGCCACAGATGCAGCTATGAGGACCACTAAGCAAGATTAAAAAAAGTTAATAAATGCATCAATCTGAGGTAAGAATACAACAATGTTAAGGCCTGTTGTTAATCCCACAAGTAGTTCCTGGAAAGTTTATATTTATTTTTTTAACTTCTGTGTGAGGAAAGAAATCAGGCAGAGGAGATGAAACAAAGAAAGGGACAAGAGCAACGAAGATGAGAATGCTGCAGGAGTCCAATGAAAGCTGCTTATAAACGTGATGTAAGGTATGATTAGTACAACATAAGACTGCACATTTGGTAATCACCCCCCCCCCATATATATAAATTCCCCCTGTACAGACATATGTGAAGGGGGAATTCCCCCCTGTTTTTAGAAGTGAATTTCAGGCCCTGCCACTGCTACCTTTATGCTGTAACTTCACCCTGCCCTGCCTGCTCCTCCTTGCTGCCTGCCGGCTGTGATCACAAGCGACAACATAGTAGTTCCCGCTGCTTCCTCGTGAAACAGCTAAAAAAAATAAAAAAATAAAACTTGGGATCTTGTACGCGTGGCGGTGGGATTTCAGCCGTGGCGGGCCGCCACGGCTACGCCTATGTAAGGGAAACCCTGACAACTGTTTATGAAATAACGTTACCTTAATTAATGACATATTTTCCTAGTTTACATTATGTTGTTTGAAACCAAGGGTCTCATTATCTGAACTTTTTAACTTGTTGGATCGTGAATCTGTTTTAAAAACTAGGGCTGCACGATGTTAGGAAAACCTGCGATATTCGATAACAGTGCTTAATATTGCGATATCGATATTACTCGCGATAAATGAACAAATACTAAAGAATGCAGTGTTGATGCCGTCTGGCGTGTGACGTCTGCTCAGGGTTCAAAGCAAACAAAAACTAATGCATGAATTCCATTACAACATAACATTTTTACTGCAAAAACATGCAGCTGCACCTGCTACTGTATTAGCAGCTGTACCCGCTACTGTATTAGCAGCTGCACCTGCTACTGTATTAGCAGCTGCACCTGCTACTGTATTAGCAGCAAAACAACAAACTGCATGCATGCAGTTTCTCAGTGACTTTAAAACATCACCTCCACCATAAAACTTTTTCTGATGCTCCAAATACAGAAAAACATCCCTTACCAGGGTTTTTGAATAAATAAAAATAAATAAATAAAATAAATAAAAAATCAGAAAATAAGTTTAAATGTTAAATAATAGTTAACATCACTTAAATGCAACAGCAAATTCTCTCATTGCTACTGAATATTTTCTCCACTTATGTGGTTATGATATAAGGCTGTTGCTGCTATTGGGAAGTGAACTGTGCTGGGCCAAACTAGGAGAATATTAAGATTTTCTGAGGGAAAGAGAAAAACAATTGTCTACCTTTCAGAAGAGGACCTGGCAAAAAAAACTACATGGAAAATATGTGAAAACGTTTGTTTTAACCCCAAATTGAACAAGTTTACCTAGATCCTAAAAAGCAGCTCAGATGATGAAACTATGATTCTGATAACAAGCTAACAAATTGAACTAGCTCCTCTAAGATAACCGGCTAGCAGAGCTTCTGACTGACAGCAAATCAACTATCCTGATTAACAAGATTATAAAAGCTCATAAATGAAAAATCACTTTGATGTGTGGGGGAACTTTTCCAGGCCCTCTTTAGCAGGGTGGGACTGGGAGGAGAGTGCTGTAGCCTTTTAGCTGGAAGCTAACCGGAGCCTGGGGGGTGGGTGGGTTGGTTCACCGGCACGTGTCGGAGTCAACCCGGTTATTATCAGCTGCTTAACGACACCGAGCGGACTCACGTTCATGTTTGAAAGTAGAGCTGATTCCAGAAACCTCAGCACAAAGTGCGTTCGTTAATCTGAGCCAGCGAGCGGCAGCGGAAAGCGGGGGCGGAGCAGAGCGGAGATAGTGTAATTTTTGGGTAAGGGTCTACGTAGGGGGCGAGCGTATTACGTGAACGGACCCATCTGATTGGCCGCATATCAGAAGGGCTACATTTGATTGGTCAAATAATACTTCAGCGTAAAAAACAGAGCTGGTTTGCAAAAAGGTGATGTATGACACGGATGGAAATGTTTGAACCAAACATTTATCGCCGTTTTTGACGTGCTTTGCGATGGGCCTATCGCACGTCCTGTTATCGCGATGATGATAATTTTTCGATATATTGTGCAGCTCTATTAAAAACTTTGCTCTATATCAGGGTTTTTCCTGGCTCAGACTGAGGCAGAGGTGGTACTATCCTGACCGTGCGCCAGCACATGCGTACTCTGTGCATTCAACTGCCTCACTTTTTTAAAGGCTAAATATGTTTTCGTTAAGTGTTCTAATCTAAGCTTCTGGCGATTAATAGAATATTCCATTTGACAACGTTTCAAGTGAAACAAAACTGGTTTGCTGCTAAAAAATATGAAATAAAACAACAAAATGATCAGGCTGAAATAACAGACTCTTATTATGAAAGGCTCAATAATATGCATCAGATTGGTGTTTAGTTCCTTTTTCCCATCTGATATTTATAGTTAAAATATTTTATATATTTGACCTACATTTCAGTAACATCTTTGGTTTGTATTAATAACACTCATCTTAGTCATAATAACACATAAATATATGCGGTCAAATATAATGCATTTCATTAACATGCACTTGTGTTGGAAATGGTAATAACATTTAATTTCTGCTGCTAACAATGTAATGGTGGCATGTCTATTAAGTACGGGTTAGCAATAATCCAGTTCAAATTATGTTCAAAGATAGAAGCGTTTGTGAATTATATACTACAACGGCTTGCCGTAGTCTCGTAGCTGTAATGTGACCCGTATCTGCAGCGGTTCTGATCCGTAGTGCTGCAGGATGCAGAATAAACAGGATGGTGGGGACTTTTCATCCGCTTGTAGAGTTTAGTCTTTCATAGTTTTACGATCATCATCATCATATATTTTTCTGTGTGCAACTTGATCGCGAGACTGCTAACTGTTAGCTTTAGCATTAGCTAATCTGCGTGTAGCTGCACTTTTGATCCCAAAGTTTGGACCGGTTCTGCCTTTGTGCCTTTGCTGGTTCCTTTATTTTCCTCCACTGCATCCAGATGACCACACTGTGCGCCAGTAAAAAGCATTTTCTTACACGTAACTTACTTTTGTTCAACAAAGTTCTGGGGAAAATAGTAATTCAAAGATGTTGCACCCGTGCTACGTTTAAAAATAGACAGACACGCACAGACAGTTACAGCCCTGCTCCGATATGGAAGAGCTGGGGGAAAATCAGGACGTTAATAGCACCAACCATAGGTATGTACCAACTAGCGAGAAAAGCACATTTTGATCTTTTTCTGCAGCGGTTTTAGCGCTTTTCGGTGCACCGCTGCTGGTACAGCGCCCTGTAGTGGTGCAACGCTGCAACTGCAGTTACAGTAACATCCATATAGCTGGGGGCAGAGTGAAATCAGGCTGGGGCGGCACAAAAATAGCTGGAGGCGGCCGCCACGCAAATTTGAATACAGGAAAACCCTGTATATGTGCCCCTTTTTTAACTTTGAGCACCCGCCCCTTCAAAGGTCTCTGCACGGCCCTGCTCTATCTGCTTCCTTTACAGCACCTTCTGAGCTCATTTAAAGGAGTCTCCTAGCGTCTTCACACGGATGACATCCAACTGTACATCTCCTTTAAGCCCCATGAAATGTCTACGCTGCAGCTGCTACTCTCCTGCTTAGACTCCATTAAAACCTGGATGGTGGGAGCTTTCTACAGCTGAATGAAGATAAGACTGAGATCTTCATCTGTGCCCCAGAGAAGCTGGTTCCCAAAGTCAGAGACTCTCTTGGTCAGCTTGCTTCTCACACCAAACCCTCTGTCAGGAATCTTGGCGTGACCTTTGACCCAGCTTTCACCCTGGATTCTCATGCCAGTTCTCTTGTTGGCTCTTCCTTCTTCCATCTCAGGAACGTTGCTAAGCTGTGTAACGTGATGAAGGAGCCATTTCTACCCTAACAGCTGTTTCCTTTTGACACAGTGTCAGTGTGTCTGAAACAGCCTGAAGGTCATACAGTCGTTTCTAAACTGTTTACATTCCAGCATGAAGACAGAAGAAAGAAGAATGAATTCTTTCCTTTTGATTAATCAAAGAACTCTATTTTAATAAAGCTAATCCATCAAAGTGTTAGTCAATATACAATTAGTATGTTTATGCACCTGCCACATTCAAACTCCTTGTAGTCTGGTTATCTGGTCATTTCACTTCTGTGAAAGCCACGGAGCTAAATGAAGAGTCATCTCTCTGTGGAACAAGTTCTGGATCAGCTCCTGCAGCCTGATACTCCTGGAGAAAATGAGGAGAGTGAAACATCTTCAGTGGACTTTGAGGTGGAGTCAGACCATTCTGTTTCCTTGACTTCTTCTCCTGACCTGTCCAGTGAAAGAGAAGGGAGGACAACGGATCCTGCTCCAGGATGGATTTCTAAAAGTGGGCAAGTCTGGTTTCCTACTAACGCAGAAACTTCCCACTATGTTCCTGCTGCAAGATGTTTGAATCCTGGGCCAACACGTTACACCATCACACGTATTTACGATGTGGTATCCTCCTTTGATTTATTCTTTACTCCAGAAATGACTGAAATCATCGTCAACATGACAAATCTAAATGGAAGACGTGTGGTGAAGAACTGGTGGGATATTGATGACATCGCAGTGAGAGCATACATTGGGCTCCTGATTTTGGCTGGTGTGTACCAGTCCAAAGGGGAATCCACCTGCAGCCTTTGGGATGACCACTGTGGACGTGCAATCTTCCTGGCCACCATGAGTCACACCAAATTCAAGATGATCAACTCCACCCTCCGGTTTGATGATGAGCTGAACAGGCCTTCCCGTCTCAGGCAGGACAAGCTGGCCCCTATCCGCTCGATTTGGGACATGTGGACCCATCGCCTCCAAATGCTTTTCAACACTGGGTTAGATGTGTGTGCTGATGAGCAGCTTGTCCCTTTCAGAGGCAGGTGCAAGTTTCGCCAACATATGCCAAGTAAACCAGCAAAGTACGGATTGAAACTCTGGGTCACTGCTGATGTTGCCACTTCCTATGCCTGCAAGTGTCAGGTTAACACAGGGAAAGCTGCTGGTGAGGCTGCAGAGGTCGGCCAGGGAAAACGTGTCATTTTGGAGATGACCGAAGAGCTCCAAGGAGTCACTTCACATGCATGCATTCACACTTCTGCCCTTTCATAACAAACTGAACTACAAAGAGTTTGGATGTGCCTGAGCTCCAGCCAGGTGCATAAACATATTGTTTTTGTTTTCTACCCTTTGATGTTCAGTAGGAGAGTGAAACTGTGTTTTGTTTACATGCTGAGCTTCTGACTTCAATAAAAACAGCAGAAGATCTATAGAAATGTGTAAACTTTCTCGCCTGGGCAACATATGAAGAAATGACTGAATTTGGTGGTGAACAGTAAAAATCATAAATTTGACTACTTTTGTCCAAAATGAAACCATTACATCACAGAAAGCATGAATATTTGCTGCAGATAATGCAGGATCAAAAACTGTGGTCTGCATTGAAGTCAATGGGACGTTTTTGTCCATAACAGGCACAAGAGGGTGGTAAATTTTAAATCTGCTGCTACACAAAAACTAAAAAAGCATAAAATGTGATATTTTGCTAGACTCGACATATCCAAGGCTAATTCCATGCTGTCGTTCTTTTTAAAACACAGAAACAGTTGCGTTACCTGTTTTTTTAGAAAATAACTCGGTGCTGTTTTTTTTTTCTTTATAATTTACATCAATGACTTTTGAGTATTCAAACTGGCATTTCAGGGGTTAAAAGCCTCAAAATGATTGAATTTTTTTATGTTTGAGCAGGGCTGAAGTTGTTCAACAGATCTATGAAAAGAAAGTAAAAAAAAACATGAATGTATACATTTTTTATAGCCACTTTTACAAGCGGACGTTTTTGTCCTCTAATGACTCTTGTATGAAAATCAAAGTGAAGCCTGAGGGTTAAGGCTCATATGATTTATAGAGGCTCAAAGTTCAGTTTCCAGTTGTAAATGCATTTCATTCTACTGTCAGTTTAAAGAAATAATACAACTGTTATATGTGTGAAAACACAGTTACAGCTGTCTATCATTCACATAATATGTTTCTGTGTTTCCTACAGATTTTCAACAGGTGGTTCTGGTTAAATAAGAAGCTTCAGAAGAACAGAGTGCTTGTGTCAACCACCAGCACCTAGATTTTCTCCACAAAAAGGAGGAACAGGAGAAACTCTGGTCTAGTATGGAGGGAGAGCATCTCCATTTGAATAAGGAGACTGATGCTGCCAGGTTTCAATCCTTTAGCCAAAAAACACATTTAAACAAACACACGAGAGTCCAGACAAAGCAGAAACATTTTGCCTGTGAGCACTGTGGACAAAGGTTTCACCAAAAGACTAATTTAACCACACACATGAGCGTCCACACAGGAGAGAAGCCTTTTCCTTGTGAGCTCTGTGGAACGAGATTTAGCCGAAAGACACATTTAACAAGTCACATGAAAGTCCACGCAGGAGATAAGCCCTTTCCTTGTGAGCTCTGTGGAACGAGATTTAGCCAAAAGACACATTTAAACAGTCACATGAAAGTCCACGCAGGAGATAAGCCCTTTCCTTGTGAGCTCTGTGGAACGAGATTTAGCCAAAAGACAACATTAAACACACACATGAGAGTCCACACTGGAGAGAAGCCCTTTCCTTGTGAGCTCTGTGGACAAAGATTTAGTCAAAAGGGAAGTTTAAACAAACACATGAGAGTCCACACAGGACAGAAGCCTTTTGCTTGTGAGCTCTGTGGTAATAGATTTAGTGAAAAGGGAAGTTTAAACAAACACACGAGCGTTCACACAGGAGAGAAGCCCTTTCCTTGTGAGCTCTGTGGAAAGAGATTTAGCCGAAAGACACATTTAAACAGTCACATGAGAGTCCACGCAGGAGATAAGCCCTTTCCTTGTGAGCTCTGTGGAACGCGATTTAGCCAAAAGTCTAATTTAAACAGTCACATGAGAGTCCACACAGGAGATAAGCCCTTTCCTTGTGAGCTCTGTGGAACGAGATTTAGCCAAAAGACACATTTAAATACACACATGAGAGTCCACACTGGAGAGAAGCCTTTCGCTTGTGAGCTCTGTGGTAATAGATTTAGTAAAAAGGGAACTTTAAACACACACATGAGAGTCCACACTGGAGAGAAGCCTTTCGCCTGTGAGCTCTGTGGAAATAGATTTAGTGAAAAGGGAAGTTTAAACACACACATGAAAGTCCACACAGGAGATAAGCCCTTTCCTTGTGAGCTTTGTGGAAAGAAATTTAGCTTAAAGACACATTTAAACAGTCACATGAGAGTCCACACAGGAGATAAGCCCTTTCCGTGTGAGCTCTGTGGAACGCGATTTAGCCAAAAGACTAATTTAAACAGTCACATGAGAGTCCACACAGGAGATAAGCCCTTTCCTTGTGAGCTATGTGGAACGAGATTTAGCCAAAAGACACATTTAAACACACACATGAGAGTCCACACTGGAGAGAAGCCTTTCGCCTGTGAGCTCTGTGGTAATAGATTTAGTGAAAAGGGAAGATTAAACACACACATGAAAGTCCACACAGGAGAGAAGCCCTTTCCTTGTGAGCTTTGTGGAAAGAAATTTAGCTTAAAGACACATTTAAACAGACACATGAGAGTCCACACTGGACAGAAGCCTTTTGCTTGTGAGCTCTGTGTAAAAAGATTTAGCCGAAAGACACATTTAAACAGTCACATGAGAGTCCACACTGGCTTTTCGCCTGTGAGTTCGGTGGAAAAGATTTACCCAAAAGATCAGTTTAAACGGTCACAAAAGAGTCCATAAAGGACAGAAGCCTTTTGCTTGTGAGCTCTGTGGACGAAGATTTAGCTGAAAGAAATCTTTAAACAATCATCTAAGCATCCACTAGGGCTGAATGATCTATTGCAGGGGTCTCCAACATTTTTTGGCCCGTGAGCTACTTTTACACAATGAAGTACAGCAGAGTTACTGCCATATGATTTATTTACATTGATACTTTCCATGTGTGAATGTGCTTATGTTAAACATGCTATACTTACTATATTAACATGCATTGTACTCACAAGTTGATTTCTCTGTATTTCATTACATCAGTATATATACTTTAAAAGTATAAGTAAACTAGTGACATTCTGAAAACCAAATTAAACAAAACATATTTAGTTTTTTAAACTAATCGGATACTTTCAGATAATGAATAACAAATCTACTTCATGTGAATGATTTGGTAATTTTTTTAGAAGGTTAGTAACATAACTTTTTAAGCGCACAGGAACAGCTAACCTGTAAAACTGATGATATGTTAAATAAAATACAAGCTAAATGTGATAAAAACACAAAAGTCTAAATAGTTTGAATTGAAGTAAAAAATGTAAAATCAGAAATAAGACTTGTTCCTGCTCTCCTGATGTACTGAATAATTTTTATGAGTTTTTTTTTTTTGGGTCATGAAAGTTAAGTTTTGCTGCATTTATTGCTGACAATATGACGGTTGGAGGTTTATCCTTTTTTCCGCATCTTGTAGGTTTTTTTCTCCGCACGTCTAAATAAAGTAAAATTGTCTAGTGAAGAGTGGAGACAACCCATAGAAGCACTGATTTGATCTCATTTCAGCGAAAAATAGAACAGATTAGATGCACCTAATAAATAAAATTATAACAAACTCAGGAATCTGTTTCTTTGCTTCACTGTTCTGGTGCTGAGAACATCACTAATGCGGATCAAAGGAGATACACAGATGAATGCACCACTTATTTATTATTTGGAGACTACATTTACTGCAGCTGGCAGAGGCAGAGATTTTTTCTATTGATACACGGAATTTACAGAATCATTTTAAATGTTAATAGGGGAAGACTGCAGGAGGGAGCGGTAAAATACAGGGGGTCCCCAGCAAAAACAAGAAACTTTACGAGTCTGATGAAACCCGCTGGTTTTCCATCAGGCAGTCACGGGGCAGCTCCAACGACCCAGTGGCTGTGCTAGGTCAATGTTATCGAGCTCAGTCCGGCTCGGCAGAGGGTGAACGAGCTGAGGCGACGTCGTGCTCTGCTTGAAGAGGTGTTATTTTCCCGCTTCAGAAGAAGCGTTCAACATGTTTTTACGCTTCCTCCGAGACATGTCAAGTTGTTAGCGCCACGCGCTAACACGCCAATAGTGCAGCGTAGCCTGCTGGAGGTTTTAAGGGTTCAGATGAAACACCCGACCTCTCAGGCTGCTCACACATCGATCTTAAGTTGTCGCTGTTGCGCTCACGCTGTAATACAGTATTAGATGCGGTTAAAGTCAGACATGGAAAAAATAAAGAAATTTTACATGAATAAGTGATGCTTATCCTGGTGGGGAGAGGAAACCCTGTCAAGATCGTCAACGCTCATTTATCTTAATGCTATTGAAACATGTAAACCAAAAAGCATTATATCCACTGCTACCTTTATGCTGTAACTTCACCCTGCCCTGCCTGCTCCTCCTTGCTGCCTGCCGGCTGTGATCACAAGCGACAACATAGTAGTTCCCGCTGCTTCCTCGGGAAACAGCTAAAAAAAAAAAATCAAAACTTGGGATCTTGTAGGTGTGGCGGTGGGATTTCAGCCGTGGCGGGTCGCCACGGCTACGCCTATGTAAGGGAAACCCTGGTGTAGTTACTGTGTAAAGCAGTATATACTGGGAATGATTAATAAAGATAAAAACTAGAATTGAACCTGAGTTACATGGTAATAACAATTTAAGAACTCAGAAACAATTCACTAACTTACTAAGTAATTACCATGGAAGTACTAAGTAGTTAGAGGACTGTAAAAGAAAGCACTACCAATAATTTTACTTAATATGCTTTTATTTTTGTGTGCTATGTTCTGTGTCAATATTCTTTGATTTTATTTTACACAACATGATGTGACATTTTAACTATTTCATTTCACTTGTGATTGTTTTAACTATGTGAAGCACATTGGGCTACCGTTTTGTGTATGAAATGGGCTATATAATAAACTTGACTTGAGAGAGAGTTCACAATCATGTTTTGTTACTAAATGAGACACTCAGCTGAAACTGGGGGAAATATATGATGAATCTAAAACACAGGAGATGTCCAGAGTTTTTAAAGCCTGTGTTCATCATGTTGTGGGGACGACAATGAGGCTACACTCACACCCAGTTCTTGGTACCACAGACGTATATATTGACTTGGGACTGTTTGTATGTAAATATTGTTGACTGCTTGGCCGCTTGATCAGAACCAGAGACGTATGTGTAACAGACCGTCTGGGTGTTCAAGGGGCCGTATGTGGAGGGCCACACAGAGGCTACGCTCACACCCAGTTCTTTGGACTGTTTGTATGTAGATGTAGCAGGACTGGTTGGTGTCTCAACCAGTTGATCGCCCAGCCTATCACACATATTAATCAAACCAGCCCACCATTAAAACATATTACAGATAACAACTCTACTGCTTGTACTATAAGATTAATGCACACAATTAAATTTAAGACATTTAACTGCATGTGTGCAGGTGTGTGTTTGCACTGAATGTGTTTGTACACATGGTTCACACGTGTGTAGGGTTAATCTACATACTAGAACTAACACTGTTGCTATCAGCTTTGTTAGATTCTGAGAAAGACAAACAAGTTAACATATGAAGCTTCTATCATATATAAACATCTAGGATATTAATATAATCGATCAGGGCCGGCTTTGCCTACAGGCGACACAGGCAGCCGCCTGGGGCGTCATCTGATGGATAGGGCGCAAAAAAAAAAAAGTATTAATTTTATGTTTGCAATATGAAATGCACTCTCTACATACTCAAAATTCCCCTTTGAAATGACATGAAATTAAAACATCAATATTTAAATTCTAATGATCTGGCTGCATTTCGAGCTCCCGCTTGAGCCACCGCTCCGATGCATTTGACCGTTAAGGGTGCCGTAGATCACGTGTGTGGGTGGCACTGTGGAAAAGGACATCCTGTTGTGGTCGCGTTTAAACTTTAAATATTTTACGATGAAAAGAACACCTAAGCTATTGGGATCAGCATTCCGAAAGCGAAGGAAGGAGGAAGAAAAAAAACGGGTCCAAAGCAGAGGTACCGTAAATCCTCTAATACAGCCCCGGGCCTGTATTTGACTCAAGCTCATCAAGCTCCAGGCCTTTATTGGAAGGAGGGCCAGTATTAGAGGCAGGCCTCTATTTCTATTTGAGCAAAATGAACTAATGGTTCGCTGGAGTTTTTGACAATTAAAATTGCGCTCACATTTTCAAAGTGAAACACATTTCTTTTAACAACGGTAGTTTCTGCTTCAGCCCTCTCCCCCCTCCCCCTGCGCAGCGGCCGCAAACTCACTGATGCGCCTGCAGCCTCTCGGAGTTCCTGCTGCTTTAAACATTAAACTAATTATTTCATTTTCTGTTCCTCACTTCTGATTACCTTCAATGGTGTCTGTTTGTTGCAACCAGCAGGTACAAAAACTAACTTGTTTTTATTTGACTATTTTTCTGTCCTGTCTGTTTATTATCTTCCTGCATCTCCTCTCAATCCTAAAGAGAAACTGCTACCTGGGTTCATATATATTCACCTTATGAGTTACCTTTGAACTGCAGTTCTAAAAGATCTACCGACCGCAAAAACAGCGGAGTGCTCGCTGCTTGCCGGCCGCATCAGTGATCGTTGCGTCACCGGATGACAAGGTGATGCGCCCCGCTCCACAGCAAAACGCATAAGGCACAAATAAAAGACAGAAAACATCAAAGGAAATTAACCGACATGAACGATCGCATGTTAAAAAATTTTTTGAGGTGGCGCCACCTGATTGTTACTGTGGCCGTGCTCAGGAGGCAGATCTACCGACCGCAAAAACAGCGGAATTCTCCCTGCTTGGCGGCCGCATCAGTGATCGGTGCATCGGAGGACAAGGTGATGTGTCCTGCTCCACAGCAGCGAAACACATCAGGCGCAAATAAAAGACAGAAAACATTAAAGGAAATGAACCGACATGAACGATCGCTTGTCAGTACCGACGCTCTGGCACAGCCTCCTCTTCGTCTCCACATGGTTAAAGTTACCCTCGCGGTTTATCGCTGGCAAATCAAAAGTGAGAAGATGACACAACCGCCCCCCGTACTTGCTTGTTTCCACATTCCACCCGGCCACAAGAGACCGGCCTTTATTCACCTCCGCCGACTCCAACACCGGCCAAAATTGGAGACCCTGCCTTTAATTGAATACCGGCCTGTATTAGAGGATTTACGGTATGTAGACTTTATAAGTTTGGCAAAATAACTTTTTGCGTTAGCATTGTAGCTAACTGCCTCTCCTGCCATGCACGGTCCACGGACGGACCCTCGCTAGCTGTTTACATACATAATACAGTATCTGTAACTTTAACCCATTAATTTTACTTTTGAATCGTCGTGTCCAGATGCAGTGAGACAATGTTGAGTCTCACTGTGATGATGAAGAATGTAAGATTTTTTTACTGGTTTTTGGAGCTCGATTGCAGCCTTTTTATGAACTTAGTTTCAAGTTTTAAGTACGCATACAATATGAATTTAATATTTGTATATCAGAAGAACGTTAGGTGTGTGTAGCAAATTTCAACTTTGTCCGACACATCGGGCGGGCGGCACCGCCGTGGCGGGGGCTCCCCCGCTGCCGCCGGGCCTGGCGGGGAGTGAGAACTGCCTAAACACAGCATGACATCTTATACCGTCTCTTTCTTGTTTACACTGCAGCGTCTATCCAGGCATCACGCAGCAGCAAAACATTTACTGAGCTACAATCTCAGCATCTAGAACCAGGTGAGTAAGTTACTTGTGTAACGTGAGGAAATATGGTTTTCTATCACAAAGGTGGTGCTGGACGCAGCTAGGTCAAAGCTGGGTCATTGAGAACTTTCGCCCACAGATTAAGTCCTGAACGCCAGCGAGTCTGGGAGGAAACCATAACATCAACCACCTGCAGTCTACCAGAAGATGTGTTTACATGAGTTGTACCCAGACCAAGTCAAAACATAAAGTTTAAACTTCTTTTTCTTGATTTTAATGTTAAAAATAACCATTATCATTTTGCTCATTATAAATGTATTTAATCAAATGAATGGTTCTTATGCTTTGGGGTAATTATAATGGATTAATGAATCCACACTTAAGTAGATAATGTTGAATGTTTGGTACTGACCTTCACACTCAAGCACACAAACATTCACACACACCCACACACACCTTCCCACAGTAAAATCCAGACACATTTGATGACGCACATGTTTTTGCTTTGAGAAGGGAGGTTTTTGGTAAGTTTCAGTCTTTTGTAGTTCAGTTCGTGTTGGGCCACGAGAGAGAGAGGACTTGTGAACAACCGCTAACGGGGAACGGAGCCCATGGGCTCAATCCCCCCCCCCCTCCCCCTCCTCTCACGCTGTTTCTGCCACGCCAGGCAGAATAGCTGAATCGCAACTTCTAACGCAGACTCATTACTGAGTCTTTTGATTTCTGAGTGAATTAACTTAAGAAAGCGCGTCGACAAAACGCTTTACCATCAACGTGTACCGAGGGGCAACTCTGGACCGGGTCCGCTCAACACCTACGTCTCCTGTCAGCGTCGGTGTCATCCGGATGAACCACAACATCCTCCACGGCCCGGATCCGAAAGAGGGTCCACAAGAATTCGGTGAGACAGAACACGGTGTTTAGCGTTTGATGCATCTTTTCCAACTAAAAGCCTAAGTTTATTCAAACCATCACTTTTCACTCAGACACCTGTTTCTTCCTGAAGCAAAATCAGATGCACTCACGCACCCATCCCTGCTCATATCACTCTCACCATCACAACATTCTCAATCTTCATAAATTCATCAGAAGGTCTATTTGAGCCAGAACAGCATATCAACTGTTAAAGAGATTGTCCCACAAAGTTACTAATGTTGATTGTATTTCCTGTTTGTCAATTTCAAAATCATTAGTTTAATTTGAAGAATTAAAACTTTTAAACGTCAAACTGGTTTCCTCATTGAACTGAAACACAGACACTCAGATATTATCGGCAGTTTATGGATGAAAACAACCTTTGAGTCTTCTGAACAATATAAAATTTGGTGATTGATTTATTAAAATTAATATTCTTAATTAATACGTAGCATGGTTCCTCTTTCATAAAAGAGCATAAAATCATAACGCTACACTTGTTAGGCTATTTGTAATCAGCTGTAGAAACGGACTTTTTCAAATTAAACAGTTTATCACATATGCAAAATTAATTTATTTAAATCAACACCAGACACTTGTTTTTGGCACAGTCGGTGCAGCATTGATTTAGCATTGAGAATATTAAACAATCTGAACATGCACATCTGAAATTGTCTCCTTAAGATGTAATTGTCAATTAGGCTGTAAAGTTGTAAAAAAAAAAATAAAATAAAAAAGATGGATGTTAGTTTTTGTGATATAGTGAGTCATCTTCAAGGCATAAACGTTTATGCCCTGAAGATGGTCGTACCAAAACGCGTCAGCGTTTCCTTGTTTAATAAATGAAATCCTCAGAGTGCCTCAGATCACCGGTTCTTCTTCCTCACATTCTACGATTTATTTGATGCTGAAGAGCACCTGAGAGTGAGACATACGTTTTTTCAAATATTCCCCACTTCCACCTGTTTTTGATAATTTTATTCATGTTTTCATAGAACAGATTAAAAAAGAAAAATAAAAAAAAGTCCAGTAACATTAAAAATAATGAAAAGCATCACTGCACATGACTGAGGAATATTGATGTGAAAGTGGCACTGTTCTTAAGTAATTCATGCATA